>NW_006921758.1:1388273-1414143 GCF_000298275.1 Orycteropus afer afer | reverse complement strand
CCTACTTCCGTAGTGATACTGCCTCGGAAACCCAAGGAGGGGTCGCTATGAGTCGGGGCCGACTCGACAGCAAATAACAACAACTAACAACAACAAAGATATCATCAAAGAGAACACCCATTTTTCAAGTATTTTGTTTACTGTGGGCTTCTAGTCCCAAAATAAGCTTTCTCTTCCATTCCATATTTCTTTTAGTTGTGGCTGCCTGACCCTTAGGCTGTCCCCATGGCTCTAAGTCAGGGGATGATACTGAAGTTTGCTAGGGAACATTCCTCTTATTTTTTCACATGTTGCTGTTTCACACCAGAAATGATTAGATCTGTTCTCCATGTATGCTTATATCTAACTCTTCAAATTACTCAATTTGTATGCTGAGAACATAATCTGAGAAGCTAGCCTATATGAAAAAGAACACTGCATCAGAATTGGAGGAAAACTCATTAACAACCTGCAATAAGCAGCTGACACAAGCTTACTTGCTGAAAGTGAAGAGGACCTGAAGCATTTAGTAAAGAAGATCAAAGACTACAGCCTTCAGTATGAGTTACATTTCATCACAAAGAAAACAAAAATCCTCACAACTTGACCGATAAGCAACATGATTATAAATGGGGAAAAGATTGAAGTTGTAAAAGATTTCATTTTACTTGGTTCCACGACTAACACCCATGAGAAGCAGTAGTCATGAAATCAAATGACATATTGCATTGGGTAAATCTGCTGCAAAGACCTCTCTAAATTGTTAAAAAGCAAAGATGTCACTTTGAAGAATAAGGTGTGTCTGACACAAGCCATGGTATTTTCAATCACCTCATATGCATGTAAAATCTGGAAGATGAATAAGGTAGATGGTAGAAGAGTGAATGTCTTTGAATTATGGTATTGATGATAAATATTATATATACTATGGACTGCCAGAAGAATAAATCTATGTTAGAAGAACAGCCAGAATGGTCCTTAGAAGCAAGTATCTTACTTGATATATATCCCCATTGTAAGGATGTACCCTGCTAATATCTTAACACAGAATTAAGCTCTAGAGAAGGAATATTTCTATTTGGGTGGCTCAGCCACTTTTGAGATTAAAATGAACACTCTGGAATTGATTCCTAGAAAAACATATAAGTCTAGGGATTTCAAGAATTTCATAAAGCTTATTGTTATAGATTAAATTGTGTCCCCCTATCCCAAATGAGTTTTGGAAAACTAATGCTTATACTTGTAGATGTAATCATCTTTGAAAACAGGGTTTTTGATGTTAATTTGATCATACTAGTGTAGGATGGGGAGCTCTGGTAGCATAGTGGCTAAGACACTTGCCTGCTAACCAGACGGCTGGCGGTTCAAACCCACCAGCCACTCCTCGGAAGGAAGGTTGGGCAATCCTACTTCCGTAGTGATACTGCCTTGGAAACCCAAGGAGGGGTCGCTATGAGTCGGGTTTGACTCAACGGCACATAACAACAACAACAAGTGTAGGATGGGTTCTAAATGTAATCATTTCTGAGCTACAGAAAGAGCAGATTAGATAAGGACACACACATAGGGGAAAGACAGATGCCATGTGAGGATCATCTACATGAAATACCAAGAAACCCAGAACTTCCAGAGCTATCGACAAGAAGGGAATCCACACAGCCGAGACCCTGATTTGGAGTTTTAGCCTCATAACTGTGAGAAAATAAATTTCTGTTCTTTAAAGCCACCCACTTGTTATATTTTTGATGAAGACAATCATCCTACAATTCTTAGAGTTATTTAACATGCAGGATAAACAGCTTTGCCCTAGAGGTTAGTGAGGAAGCATCTCACGGAGTTACACTTAGGGATGGAGAAGGACTTACATTTCGATCCAGAGACACAGGGGAATGGACATCCACATTATCACATTTTAAAGCTCTGTTTGCTCCTTCCCTATGTTCAAATTCCTATTCAACATTTTAGGATAGAAAATATATATCCCTACACAGTTTCTAAAGTCTCTGGCTGTTGGAAATGATTTGCTCTTAGCTATTAACAAACATATTAGTTGCTAAAATCTACCCAGTGGCACTGTAGAAGAAAGACCTGGTAATAAGCTTCTGTAAGACTTGTTGTTGTTATGTGCTGCTGAGTCGGACCGACTCATAGCGACCCCTCCTTGGGTTTCCTAGGCGATATCACTATGGAAGTAGATTGCCCAACCTTCCTTCCAAAGAATGGCTGGTGGGTTTGAACCGCCAGCCTTCTGGTTAGCAGTCAAATGCCTTAAGCACTATGCTACCAGAGCTCCTAAACCAAACTCACTGCCGTGGAGTAGGACCTGACTCATATTGACCCCTCCTTGGATTTCCGAGGAGGTATCACTATGGAAGTAGATTGTTCCACCTTCCTTCCTAGGAGTTGCTGGTGGGTTTGAACCGCCAGCCTTCTGGTTAGCAGTCGAGTGTCTTAGGCACTATGCCATCAGAGCTCCCTATAAGACTATAGCTAAGAAAATCCTGTGGAGTGTAGTTCTACTCTGAAGTAAATGTAGTCACCATGAGTTAGAATTGACTTCAGGGAATGGGTTTGTTTTTATGTTTGTTAGTTTGTTGTAATACAGTTTCTACACATAGAAGTTAGAAAACATAACTGCTACAGGCTGGCAGAAGGGTGATGCAAATTAATCTTATGACATTATCTCTCTCTCTCTCTCTTTAATAAAGAAATAAAAAGAATCCAAGGAATGAAGCAATAACTGGTAAACTCAGGTAAAGTGGTGTAATTTGGGCACCTTTAGATAAGGCATATGCCTCTCACTAGTTTCCTTGAGCCATCACTTCCCTGACTAGTGGGAAAGAACAACTATCTGAGTAATATTCCCCCCGTATCTTTTCACCACCAATCAACTCTTTTTGTTGTTGTTGTTATGTGCCATTGAGTCGGACCCGACTCATAGCAACCCCTCCTTGGGTTGCCGAGGCAGTGTCACTACGGAAGTAGATTGCCCCATCTTCCTTCCAAGCAGTGGGTGATGGGTTTGAACTGCCAGCCTTCTGCTTAGCAGTCAAGTGCTTTAGGCACTACGATACCAGAGCTCCCTAATCAACTCTTATTGAATGTATAAAAGTTAACTGCTACTTAAATGCACAGGTGATTTGTAGAATTAGAATCATTGTTCTTGTTAGTTGCCATCAAGTTGATTTCATTCCATGGTGACCCCATGTGGACAGAGTACAACTGCACATCATAACATTTTCAAGGCTGTGACCTTAAGGAAGTAGATGGCCAGGCCTTTCTCCTAAGGTACTTCTGGCTGGGTTCAGACAGCCAACCTTTCAGTTAGTAGTGGAGCACCACCCAGGGAAGCCTATTTGCATACTAGGAACTAATAAAAAATTAAAATGAAATGATAGCCAAAAAAAAAAAAAAGAATCCTAATTCTAATGTATAAAGATGACATGTTATTTTTTGTATATGAGATTAAATAAAATCATATTATTCTACCCAAAGTGACCACATGATTTGATTAAAACTTATGTCTTGCTGTTTTATTTTAAAAATATATTTTTTTCTATAATAATTTTTTAAAATGCTATGACCTAGCCCAAAATGCCTAAATGGTATTAGAAGGAGAGAGAGAGAGAGAGACTGACTGAGAGACTTAAGTACCATCTCTCTTCTAGGCAGCAATTTCCCCAGATGAAGAGGTCACCAGTGTTTAACAGTGTGCTGCCATGTTAATTTAGTATGACAAGATAAAGCAGTAATCTCTGCTCGAGGAGGCTATAAACCGCCTGCTATCCGGGGACATGCTCAAGTCGATTTGCCCTGTATATCACTTTATACAATTGCCATGACAAAGCCACCAGAGTTCTCACATATAAATCTCTCTATCCCTCTTCCTTTAGCCCCCTTCTTCTCTTTCACTCCCTCCCGATTTCTTTTTCCCTGATTCTTGTACAGGTAGCCCACATCCACTCAGTACTAATCTCTGAAAACTTAATGCTCTGCACATGACAAGGGACACACAATACACACCCCTCTCGCAACCACTCCGCCAAGTCCCCCAATTTAAGAGAAGATGTTCAGGGAATTAGATAATCCATTTATCCCACTTGCATCAGCTTTTATATTTCAATCTGTCATGTTAAGTTGTCAGGGAGAATGATTAAACTGATGTTTCACGACTTGAGATTTACTTTCCTAGGAATGATAGTTTTCAAAGCTTGTCTTACTAAGTTCTGCTTAAAGATTATCCCTAGGAAAGCTGATGTATCTTTACTGGTCTAAGTCTAGTAATAAAACTATAAAGTGTTTTAGTAAGAACATTATGGAGATATTCAGAGTTCTAAACATAAGAATGTAAAACTGAATAAAATTTGGATTTTTAAAAAATGTCAACTGTGTAGTTCTTTCTGCATGAAGCAAAAAACACCATATGTAAAAAGGGGAAAAACCATGTTTCTATCTATGTAAAACAAAAATAATTATAGACTCACTAAAGAGGGCATAAGCAAATAGGGAGAGTTTATAGGATAGGAAATAAAAATGGATCATATGAAACATACTAGGAAAATGGCAAGTCAAAATTTTATCCATTAAAATGGATACAGAGATATGTTTATTTAATAGAGAATTTATAGTTCGATACATACGTTTTTGCTGGGTGTGTCTGTTTTAGATGCAACATGTCAGATTTCTGGCAGGCTGAACTGTTCAATTATTAAGAATCCACTTGTTTTGTGCCTCTTCTCCACATCACAATGTTTTTACATCACCTGAAGCTTGCCTTAAGAGGTCTGTCTGGTGGTGTAGTGGTTGAGGCATTTGGCTTCTAATCAAAAGATCAGTGGTTTGAACCCACCAGCTGCTGCGGAACAAAGATCAGGCTGTCTGCTTCCATAATGATTTATAGCCTTGGAAACGCAACAGGGGTCACTATGAGTCAGAATTGACTCAATGGCAGTGAGTTTTTCAGTTTGAAAGCTTGCCTGGCAGGAGAATAGGAGAGTGGTCTAAGAACCAAAAATCAGTAAACACAGACTGAATCCTTCACTGTGCCCTCCAAAACTTTTGAATTCGAATAGGAATTTTAAAATGAATTTGAACATAAAAAACAAAGTGCATGTGCTTATAAAACTATAGCAATAAATGAGCTTCATTACCCATGTCCTAAAATAACATCATTTTGTAGCCCTTAGTTTGCTCTGTTGGAAATTCAAGCAATTTAAAAATATATTCTCTACCAAAATATTGTTCTTTTTTGTGTTGCTGTGTTGATATTCTTGTTTTCCTCTGGTAAACTATTTGGAGAAGTGGTAATATATGAGGATACAAAAAAATGTGTATGATCTACCAGACAGATTTGGAGAGCTACTGGGCTGAAAAGTATTAGAAATATGAGGGAAGGGTAATTCATGTTAACTTAATATTCACTATATGACAAGCCCTGTGCTGGATAATTATCTTACTTAATAATTATTTCAGATACTTATGAGTTAATTATCATTACTCCAACATGGAGTTGAAATTTATAGTTCGAGACTGTTACGTGAGTTCAGGCTTTAAAAACATCCATTCAACTATTTTTGAAGTACTTGCTGTCTGTACCAGACTCCAGGAACACAGTGGTGAACAAGATAGGTGTGTAACTCCAAGGGGACCTTACAGCTTTCTGCTTTAAATGAGATTGTATCTTAAGTTCAAATGAATTACATCCAAGAATAATGACAGAGTTTACTGGTAAGACTGCTGAGACACTTAAAATGAGAGAGAAATGTGGGTAATATTCCTCTCTTGTTGTTGTTGTTATGTGCTGTCGAGTCAGACCTGATTCATAGTGACCCCTCCTTGGGTTTCTGAGGTAGTATCACTATGCAAGTAGATTGCCCAATCTTCCTTCCGAGGAGTGGCTGGTGGGTTTTAACTGACAGCCTTCTGGTTACCAGTAAAATGCCTTAGGCACTACAGTACCAGAACTCCTAATATTCCTCTAGGTTACAAAAATGAAAACATAACTATTTGGACACCAAAATAAAACACCATCTTTTGCTCTGGTAATTCACAGGAAATAGTTAATAGAAAAACCTACTCCAGAACCATACCATTTAAGTGGTCAGGCACTTCTCAAAACCACTTACAGTAATTCTATTATTTAATCCTCAAAACACACGTGCATATTGGGAAGTTCTATTATTATCCTCATTTTCAGATGAGAAAACTAAAGTACAGAGATGCCACAAAACACACAAAATCACATAACTCCTAAGATGAGGAACTATGATTGGAAACCAAGCATTTTGAGCATGAACGTTCTGAGCTCTTTACCACTACATTACAAATCCCATAATCTAGTAAGAATGCTGTTCTGCCTTGGCTTGGGTAGAATGTTTTGTGGTAGTGGAGGTGGTTCCAGTGAGCAACATTTATGATCATTGAACCTGTCATAAGTATCTGCTTAAAAGACAGTTTCCCAGGGTTGAATAATGACCCTCTTTTAAACAATTAAGACCACAGAAATTTCTAATGACAAGAAATTGATCTTTTTTACATGCTTTTGTCATTTCAAAAATATGTTCTTGCGCTTACTTAAATTTATAATTGAATAATCCATCATTTAATACAATGTAGCAATTTTTTCCATAAATCACAAAAACGTATTTCTTTTGGTATTTAGTTAACTAGTAATTGACTTTATCTGAGTGCCTACTATATTCTGGGCACTGGAATGCTTTACATGGATTAACGTCTTTAAAATCACAAGGATCTTCTAGTTAGATGGTATCATCACCTCCATTTTACAGATGGCAAAAAGAAGGTGCAGAAAATTTCGGTAACTTGACCAATCCCACGTAGACATCACACTAGAGCTTGAAATTTACTCAGAATTTTGTCATTAAGCATCATGTATGTAATCACTGAACTATGCCAACTCCCCTATAGCCAGAACACAAATTAATACTAATTATTAAGTAAAAACATTTGCAAGTAATTCTTTGGAATCCTATATATTGCCCAGAAGCCTACCTGTAATTTATAGTACACATTCTGTAATAATTCAATACCTTGAACAATTTAAAGCCAATTAGGAAGATAAAAATCAGGTTATCTCCACTTAAGGTAGAATAAATAATCAAGTAAAAGCTGTTCTATCTGCATTCTCCACAGGTATTTCTATTGACTTTTAAATTGTTTATTCTGATAAACTAGAAAAAATGATTTAAATCTTTGAGTGGAAAGGCAGTTAGCACAGTAATTAACTGCGTGGCTTCTAAAGTCATGAATGCAACTCTGCCACTTACTTATTAGGCAAATCATTTTAACTGGCCAAGACTGTGTCTATCCCTAAAGTGGGGATAATCACAATTGCTGAACTCATTGAGTAGATGTAAACCAAAAAAAAAAAAAAAAAACCCATTGTAATCAAGTTGGTTCCAACTCATCATGACCCTATAGGACAGAGTAGAACTGCTCCACAGAGTTTCCAAGGCTGTAAATCTTTACAGAAACAGATTGCCTCATCTTTTTCCCATGGAGCAATTGGTGGGTTCAAACTTTGCACCTTCTGGTTAGCAGTCTGCAGTGCAGTGAATTACTTGGTATGGCTTTTCTAGCTATGTTCTTTATAACTCCCACCAGATTACTGGGTGGGACCATGCAAATAAGGTGTGTAGAACACTGATATTGGGGTTGGTTAGTTTCGTCACTCTACCAGACTTAAAATGAGCCTTCCTAGAGGCAAAAGAGGGGATCTCACTACCATCAAGATAGGAGTTGGAGGTAGAATGGAGCCCATCCTTGGACCCAAGATCCCTGCACTGGTCCTCCTCAGCAATAAGATGTCCAGCTGAGAGACAGCAGCAGTGGAGCCAAGAGGCACAAGACAGAGCGGCAGGCTTACCTGGCCCACGGGGCAAGGAAACTGAGTGCTCTTGGGCAGCAGGCTTGCTAGTGGAGTGGGATGCACAAAGGTGTACTTATTAGTAGAGCCAAAAGAGCTCTGTAACACTTGCCCGAGCAGGGCAGAGGCCATGCCAAGAGGCCAAGGGCCAGAGAGGTGTGCCTGAGTGCACAGCAGAGGGGAGACTGACCTGATCGAAGAACTGTTTCATGAGCCTGTTCCTGAACCTCAGTTGTAGCCCATTACTTCCCTAATAAACCCTTATAATCTTGACTACTCTCTCCATTGCAAGGAATTATAGAACCCAGTAGAGAAGTAGTAAGTGCCATGGAAGGGCCAGCTGGTGTTAGAATTGGCAAAAAGATTGGAGGGTGGAGACATGTCTGGCCTCATAGGAATAAGCTTTGGGGCACTGATGGTGATTCTGTCTCCCTCTTGTGAAGTTAGAGGTCAGAAGATGCCGCCTCCATGTCCTTTTTGCACAGCCCAATGCTTTAACCACAGTGCCACCAGAGCTCTTTGAGTAGATATAGGATTTACCGATAAATATATGGTAACTGGTACACAGAAAACACTGAAGTATTGTACATTATTAATTATTAGGTACCTTCTTCTACAGAGCATGGCTGTTTGAAGCTTCCCATATTTAAGTTGTAACTACCAGACTGTAAGTATACTGTAAGATATATTCACACAAGACTTTTATAGTTGCTGCTTATGTTCTGCTGATGACTCTGGGGAAATCAGAATCTCAGACACACAAGAAGCATAGTCTATGACTCCT
Source organism: Orycteropus afer afer (assembly GCF_000298275.1). NCBI lineage: Eukaryota > Metazoa > Chordata > Mammalia > Tubulidentata > Orycteropodidae > Orycteropus > Orycteropus afer. The sequence goes on along the minus strand of NW_006921758.1, from coordinate 1,405,495 downwards.
GTCCCCTAGTGTGCAAAGCATGCCAGCCACTGCCAGAAAGTCTGAAGATAGATACTAGTAACAGCCTAGGAATGCCCCCTTCTCTAGGATGTATGTTACATAGAAAGAAGGATCCAGTAGTAGCAGAAGAGGCAGTTTACAGGCTTCTCAAAGCAAAACCAAACTCACTGCCATCAACCTGACTTATAGCAACCCCTCCTTGAGTTTCTGAGACAGTATCTCTATGGAAATAGATTGCCCAGTCTTCCTTCCAGGGGGTGGCTGGTGGGTTTGAACTACCAGCCTTCTGGTTAGCAGTCAAATGCCTTAGGCACTACCTAATAAGTTAGTGCTATTTTTTTGTTATTCATTGATAAAGGTTTTAGATTTTTACATGATATCTATTTTATCCAAAACCAAAAACCAAACTCACTGCCAACGAGTCAGTTCAGACTCACAGAGACTCCCACTGGGTTTTTCAGGCAGTAAGTCTTTACAGAAGTAGATTGCCCCATCTTACTTCCATGGAGTGGCTGGTGGGTTTGTACTGCCAACCTTCTGGTTAGCAGTCAAATGCCTTAGGCACTGTGCCACCATACCATACATGTTCATAAATACAAAGCTACTTGATGATACAGTTGGAGCTATACTCCTGTCTTTTTCATTTCCTATCCCTATTTTAAATTTTGTTATTGACCCTTAGAATATTATTTTGTAGTTTAGGAATATCAACAGACAAGATCAACTGTTTTTGTTTTTTTTTTTTTTTCAAGACAGGTTGGATTTCCAAAGGCTAAGAACAGACACTGAAGTAAGCACTGCTTCTCTGTATAATGATAACATTGTCTACCCTGCTGCCACACAAGCAGCCTTGACTAAATCAGACACACAATCCTGTCAGATGTGTTCATTTACTTTATCGTGTGATGTCACTGTCACAGAGCTAGCCAAGGTTATCCTCCTTATACTCACACCTCATCTGCTCCCATGGATCATTCCTAAATGTGGTTTATGGAGGGTGGGGAAAAAACACTTTGCCTTGTACAAAAGATATACATAACCAAATGGACCTACTACAGTCGTCAACATAAGTTAGCTTTTTATTTACTTTCCACTTCAAATACCTAACAATATGATCCCCATCTGCTAGAATAGATAAACAAATAAAAAAATCTACTTTCTAAAACAAAAGCTAAGAAATAAAAATGGCACATGGTGATCGAAACTGGTAGCATAATGAAATGCCTTTCCATGCCAGCTTTAATGTCAATTAAAAATATGGCCAACTCAGACCCTTTGGACAAAGCAAAGGATGTAAATACACCTAATGCTTTTAAATATGGTATTAGTGTTCTAAACATTCTAAGTTCAAACTGTTATTCTTAAGGACTCTTTTCTCTTTAAAGTGCTTGGTCTCTTTTCCTCCTAATCTTCCTTAGATTTTCTATACTGTAGAATTCTCTTTTTTTAAGTTAGTCCATCAAAACTCTGATATTTTTCATGGTCTATTATTTTGAAAGTGAAAACTATGAGTCTAATTGCCAAAATATGTTTATAAGAGAAATTATAATGAAAATTCCATACTTCCTTACAATATTTTTATGACTCCACTTTCATAAGATCCAAATGAAATGCTAATGTTTACTCTTCTTAACGAGACAGCCATTCAAAAAACTCTTCTACTTTTCAGTGTAATGGGTAGCTGTATCTAATTGATACAGCCAAATGGAAATATGGGGAGGGCATTATTCAAAATCTTTTGGAGTCTCATTGACAACTGAGTTCCTGAGACTTACAAATTTCATTCCAATCCTAGAAATTAGGTTCCAACAGTGCAATAGTCCTATATCTTTTTAATTCCTTTCAAAGACCATTCTTTGCGAGTGTAAAATAAGAAATAATGACAAATATATTGCTATAATCACACATATTAAGTTAATACAATAACATCAACATCACAATTACTTTCTAGTTACATAAATTATTTCTATTCTATATCAGTTATTTTTACCAATCTCCATAACATCTCAAATTTAAGGAATTTTAAGACAAAAAAAAATAATGGTATTAAAGAAAGAACTAAGAACTGATTGAAAATAGTGGCAGATGTTAAATAATTTTAAAAGTAACATATACATATAGGACATAGTTGTTGTTGTTATGTGCTGTCCAGTCAGACCTGACTCATAGTGACCCCTCCTTGGGTTTCCGAGGCAGTATCACTACGGAAGTAGATTGCCTCATCTTTCTTCCGATAAAGGACATAGGTATCTGTGAAAGCTCTAGTCCTAAATTTTCTAATTCACTGATAAGTATAATTTTGCAAAATAATCTGAGACTCAACATAGGGTTCTAACTCATACTTTGCCAAGTAAGAGCATTACAAACAAAATGATCATTTTCTATCTATATTGCATCATGAAAGAAAAGTCCAAGAACAAAATCTCAGAACAGAAGAAATTTAGTGAAGTCTGTCATAAAGCAAACTGAATTTTATTAATCATATGCAGTAAAAGAAAAACAAAACATAGGCTGATGGAAAGAAGGACTCTTTTTTTTGTCTCCCAAGAGACAACATATGTAAATAAAAATGAAGTATATATCAGAGTACAATGGTGCTGATTCTCCTACTCTGTTGAGCTCCACAAGAGGAACCATTAAGAATGATTTCTGATAGATGTAAGCTGAACGAAAGAGGAAGAATTGAAAATAAAACATCTAAGTACAGAATGAAGTTTGATTCCCAAACTTTATAATTTTCAACTTCCAAATACAAATGATCCCTTTACGCACGTAACAAGTAATGTATGAAAGTAACCAATGAGATAAAGATAACCGCCTTTCATGTAATGAAATCAGGAACACCATTCAAATCAGTTTCCAACACTGCTTCTTAGTGTCCTTGTTATTTCCAGTAACCCAGCCAAGTATTTCATCATTCTTTCTACTGTATTCAAGGTGGTCACTCAGATAAAGAAAGAAAGGAAACATTTAAAATCCAATAGCTAAAGTAATTGTCTTTATCCTGTTAATATGAGATGCATATATTTTTTACTAACTTCTCCACATTTTACATTAAGACCTTTTCAGTGCATTATGTGTTCAATATTTTCCTCCATTATTTTTTCTTATACTGTTATTTTTTTATTAGTTATTTCATATTTATGGCAAAAGCAATTTTATATGCAAATATAAAGATCTTGCATTAATACTAACTGATACAGTGTGTGTGTGTGTGTGTGTGTGTGTATTTTCTTGTAATTATTTTTATTATTGAGGCATCTAGTAGTTCTTTTCTGTGAAACTATATCGAATTAATGTATTTTTGATTGCCTAAGTGAGTATCTTTCAACTGTGACTCTCTTAAAACTTGCCATCTGTATTGGGGTTGTAATATTTTATCATACATTGGAGCAATTTTTGTGCTTATCACAACTCCTGTCAAATATAGAAAGTTACTTGAGGAAAGAGATTGTTTCTTACTCATTTTTATATCTCTGTTGGTAAGTATTCATTGGACTTGAACCTTACTTCAACATCCCTATGAAATGAACTCTATTAAATTTCAACAGGCCAAATCTTAAAGCAAATATATTTTCCTCCACTACAGCATCATCAGATCTTCTCCCATCATTGCATAGCACTATGTGGGGATGCTAACATTAGATCTTCATTAGGTGTCTAAACTGTCTCACAACTCTCACATAGTCTTTTTTGTTCATGTAAGAGTATACACATTAATTTCTCAAGGCCCTGTTAACTTTAAACTCAACAATAGTACTTCAAATCTTGTTAGTGTTATATGAATCAAGGTTTTCTATACTCACTATTAGACCCCTCCTCACCCCGGAATGAATGGAACCATACAGCAATAGACAAAATGATCTATTGGACAACTTATCCAGCAGCTTTGATGGACCCTACCTGATTGTTTTTCACATGTTCCCATTCTTGCTAGCCTTGGGGGTAATTTTCTGAAACAATGCAAGTACTATGAAGATTGAACCACTTATATTCCAACACTAGCCTGGGATAATATCTGTATAAACAGCTTCAAGTGATATTTTGTGACAACATTTAAAAAATAATGTTTGTAACAATGTAATTTCGTTGTATGATAAATAGCAATTTAGCATTAAAAAAAATAATACAAACTTGTCACTATTTTCACCTTGTTTCAATGGAATTGGCCTTGTTCAGAAAAGCAAGCCTATCTCTTACAGAAACAGCAGTTTATAGATAAACTGTGTGAAATCAGGTATGTATGTGTGTGTGGAATTATTCTGCCTACTATCATAATTTCATACTGCCACATTGAATATATGGCTTCCAAACTTACTTTATCTGGATCTTTCTGAGTCTATTCTCCATGCTATTAAACTGAGTACATTCCACATAGTTCAAAGTCATTACACTTTTGTCTAGCGTATAGCAGACTGCTCTCCCTAAACAATAAAATTCTCATTATTAGAACTGGCACAATAACCACACTGGTGTTAACAACAGTGTGCATTATATCACTTCAATAACTTATGCTAAGTTTGATTCAAAAAGGTATACCAGAAATGTAAAAGTCTATAGAACTGCCACACAAAAATAGGAATTTTTACCATTCTATAATTAAGGGCTTATTTGGTTATTTATTTTTGTGTAACACATGAATTTTCTCTTTTCTTTCTTATATTTTCTAGGCAGTACTTCACATATAACATTATCCTAGTCAAACACTGAAAACACATAACTAACAGGCTGTTAGACTGTAAGCAAAATTTATACAAAGGATATTTTAAGACACAGCTATAATGTAGCAATTAAAATTATTTTGGGTAAATAAAGAATTCCAGGAGCTAACAGAGAGCCTAGGCAAGTGAAAGTCTCTCTATCACATGCATTGAAATGTAAAAGCTTATAAAATGAATTCCTTCAGCATTTAAGGTTAGATTTCATATGCTGGAATCTTGCTATAATGTTATATTTGGCTTCCTAGCTCTACATCTACCAAAGATGAACTCATAAAGATGCTTTTTTCTTCTTTTGATGAACTTCAGGAAGGTGCTCATTTATACTTAATGTTGTTTTATGGTAAGCAAGGGTCCTGTAATGTACATTGATATTAAAATATATCAAATTATTAAACCCAAGACTCTATATACTTGGAGTTCTTTAACAATACTAGGAAATATATCAATATAACTAATAAATGAAATATTGAAATATAACATATTTCCAAATCTAATATATTTTTAAATTTTAAACACACTGTATTTCATTATAAAATTTCATTATCTCTAAAATGAGCAACCTCAACATCTTTTTAAATGATTATAATATTTTAATAAATAAATATATATTTTTAGAAACAATCAGTGGAGGCAGCTACTTAACAGAGACACAAAACTGTTAACACAAGAGACATAGAGCATCAAAAGGGTGTTTGGCTTTTTATTTTAAAAAGAAAACAAAAATACAACTGATTGTTCAGTAACCACAGGTGGTTAAGACTTTCATTTCACATCACATTTGACACTGAAACAACAATCTAACCAACCGAAGTAGCACACAACCAGACAGAAAATTATTGCCAAAACAGCCAAGCATAGGGTTCCTTGATGGTGATACTTGATTTCTGTTCAGAAGTATCTACACCCTTCTGGTACACATAAATGCTCACGTTTACTGACATGAGGGCATGTTCTGGATAGTCCTTTGACATTATCAAATAACTCCATCTATATTAGAATTATAATTAATAATGAGCCAGAAATGGTAGATTCTTGCTTGTCTCTGATACTCTGAAGTGACTGATTCCAAACTTTTGTAAGAAAAAGAGGGGGATATTTGACCTCCTGTAAGAATAAAGCTGAAGACAGCCTTTCCACTCATGTCAGAATCAAACCTTCACATCTGCTAACTGAAATCTGAACAGGATCAAATGTTGCTATTACTTGCTTGGCAAAGTTATGAGAGCATCAAAGGAATCAACAGAATCAGTCTTTTTCATAGACTTAAGAAAAATTTGTGCCTCAACTTCATACTGATTAGAAATATTGCTGTATTTGATGACCCATATATAATTGTTTTAGGACAGTTTATCCTTATTGCACTCCGAACAGTGAGTAAAATCTTCCAGAAATAGAGGGACTTGTAGCTTTCATATAGTTACAGCTGTTTGGGAACTGCTCTCAGTTAGGCACTTAGTTTCTTTTTCTGAAATACTGAGCGAATAAACACAACCTCAAAAAGGAAAAATTATCACCTTATCTAATCGAATCCTGGTCCTTAACACTTGTAAATCCATAATATAAACAAGGAAAAAGGAATTTTCAAAATCTTTCCAGGGCAAAAGTCATGATGTATGCTCTGCTGGTATAGTGCCTAAGGCATTTGACTGCTAACCAGAAGGCCGGTGGTTCAAACCCACCAGCTACACCTCAGAAGGAAGGTTGGGCAATCTACTTCTGTAGTGAAAGCAGCTCAGAAGCCAAAGGAGGGGTCACTATGAGTCGGATCAAACTTAACACCAGTGAGTACTTTAGGAAACGTTTCCCAAATTAAGTTTTATGCTGTTATCATCTCTCTGTAATTTAAAGCCAGAATTATAGGGGTCATTCAGTTTTACTTAGGCTTTGACCTGTGAGGCAATATAATATCCAGAACTCCCAACATCTCCTTTCTTTATTTGAGAATGGAAAATGAATGACACACAGAAATAGACAATGAAATATATCTTTCTTTTTTCTTAAATTGAACTCTATGAAATAAAGACTAGGAAACATCTTCTCTGTTTTCAACGAGATTGAATAAGAGTAAAATAGAGAATGTATTTCCCTACTGAAATAAAGGAACTATTATGTGACTATGACAATAGCCTAGTATCCAAAAAAAGGGAGAAAGTATTCCTATTGAATAATAATACAATAAACATATTCAGTCATTTTAATAAATGGGTAAAATATCTTAATCAGCTTAATAATTAAATATGACTAGCATTATATACCTCTTATTTTCTGAATATACTATTTTAGGAGGTTTTATTTTAGTTCCAAATTAGTCAGCATGAATTAGTCTCTTTAACAACTTTACCCAAACTATATTGTTATTTACTCATTCATATAAACTCAGTCATTTAGTCAAAAATCATGAATTGTCAATTTTTTGCTAGGCACTAGAAATACAAATATCCAGATGGTTGTGCCTTCAAGGAGAAATACAGTGTATAAGAAAGCAGATATATAAACATGTAAGTTATGGACACCAGTAGAAAAGATATAAACAAGTGTCATGGAAAAAAGAATAATAAAGCAATCATTATAGCTTGAGAAGTCTGTGAAAATATTTTCTATGAAGCAATTTTTAAACCTAGGCTTGTTGGAGAAACATGACTGCCCCAAAAAAGATGAAATATGAAAATACAGTTCACCGGGTGCCAGAATACAGTTGGGTCATTCAAAAGTCATCTAGTATGTTCGAGAACATATAGGAACAATTTGGCATAACTGGAGCATTGGGTCCATAGCAGAACAAGACACTGAAGAGAGAACACTAAAGCTATAGCTTGGTGATAGTCTGCATAGGATTTTATGCCAATATAAGTAGTTTTGGACTAAATCCAATAGAGAAAAAGACTGCATATAAATTTTGAAGAAAGGTGAGCAATCCAACTAATTTCTCAGGGAAACTAGTGTAAGCTGAAGGAAAGATTAGAAAGGGTGTAAATTTGCAATCATATAGATACTCTTCCAACCATCTACTCAAGAGATTAAAGGCAGCTGGAATCATGAAACATTTGAGGCAGAAACAAATTTAGAAACCCACTAGACATGTAGTATGAAGAAGTATTAATGATGACATTAAAACTAAAGTGAATCATTTTTCTCCAGTGTATTAACTTCTCCAATATCAGACCTATTTAAAATTCTGATGAAAACCATAATCTTCATGAGATATGCTCATATATGCAGGATTTTCTATTTGTTTTCAGGAGATCCATAGCCCTCCAGTTAAGAACTTCTGCTCTAGATGGAGGCCCTTGAGGAAAGAGATTGTTTTCTCAAATCTACTTCCAACATGCTCATCAAAACCTTGGTACACAGTAACCAATTAATTGAATTCTCCACTAAAATCTAACTAGTTTTATTTTTGCTAATTACCTGTATTGCAGCCTCCCCTCATGTCAACTAAAATATGTAATTTAGTACACTTTTCTCATATATATTCTTGTGTATACTTAAAATAATTTCTCTTTCAAATCAGTATGTTTATACTGATAACACTATCCCAGAAAAACCTAATCAAGGTGCATTCTCAGTAGTGTACTCTTTGAGAGAAGAAAACAGTCAAAATATTGAGCAGGGAAAAGGTTTTAACAGTGGTGTGCAATGTCAAATGGAGAGGGTAACCTCCTCACACTTATCTTTCCCTTTTCTTTTTACATTTTTATTGAGATGAAGCCAAGAGCTACATCATTGTTACTTAACTAAAATGAAATCATAATGGAAGGAAAGAGAGGAATTATGTATACTATTACTCAGCTTGCAAAATAACAGATAATCAGAAAACAAAATATGTCTCTGCTCTCTTATGGAAAAACAGCATTATATAAGGTTTATGAGTTTGGGATTCCAAAGCCAGACTGCCTGGGTTGACTTGGTTTCCATTTCATAGCTGTGTTCTGAAGGATGTTATTTGACCTCTCTGTGACCCATTTTCCCATCTATAAATTGGGATTTAACACATCATTTAATTATTATGAAGGTTAAATGAGTTAATATATGTAAAGTATTTATAACACCACCTCCCATATATAGGCAGTGATACATATCTGTTAGGTAAATCATTATTCTTTTTTTTTTTTTTTTAAATTGCGATCTGGGTGAAAATTTACAGAGCAAATTCACTTTCCATACACTTTGTCTCATGACATTTACTACAATTTACCCCAATGCAACAGTTCCCCTCCCACTTCCTCCCAATAGTTACCTCTTCCTTGTGTCCATCCCTCCAGGCACCCCTGCCCCCTGAGCTGTCTCCCTGTGCATAAACAGCCCTTCTTTCTCCCATGATTATTCTCTCCAAGGAGTGTATCTATCTCAGGTAAATGTTCAATTCCTATGCCTGTCTTTTGTTTGGCTGGAAGCCACAGGTATGGGTTCAATTCCAGACCTGAAGGGCAGCTAGGGGCCATAGTCTCAGTGGTTCCACAGGCTCTCTCAGACCAGCAAACCTGTCCCCTTTTTAAATCATTATTCTTAGTAGAAAAATTTTGGCATGTAGGCAAATGTCCCAAGAAATTTTGATCTAAAAGGCTAGAATGGTTAACTGGAGTATTTAAATCTAATATGAAAAAGAATAGTGTCTATTCTACACCTACAGGAATATATCTGATTCACCTTGTTGATTTAATTCTATATACATGAATTAAACATGTTAAACATGTGACATAATAGCATGAACAAGTGGGCATATTTCAGTACTAAACACATTTATGATATATAATAATTTCCCAGAGAAAGAAAAAAAAATTGATTCAACAGAACCACAGCCATTTTTGAAGGTATGAGAAGGTGTGATGAAACATTCCTATGTTGGTGAAAATGTGGTTCAAATTAACAACACTGGTAGCCTTGAAGAAGAAAAATGTGACATCCAACCCAAGCAGCCATGGTGAAAACGTGAAGGTGACTTTACTAGCAGATAAGTACCAGCTATCTTTCAACATGCTGATTCTATCGCTCTTAAGTTCCTAAGGAAAACCTCAAAGCCATACTGTGTGTGTGTACTGGTTAAGCTTCAAAGACATTATCCTGCTTTTTCCCTTCTCACTTGGGAAACCACAGCTTCCTAATCTTCTGCTGATTCCAGGATGAGAGTCTAGAACCATTGTCCTGGATTGCACATTCTGGAAGAGGGTGCACCAAGAAATTACTGACTTGTCAAAACAAGTGTGAATGGGATTGAATTAGAGATTAGTGCTGTCACTTTAGAAAACTATAGGCTCTATGGAACTCTTTTCTGCAGAATCCTAAGTACTTTAAGGAAGACTGGAATTAAATATTGTGTGAAAAAAAATAGGAAACGATTGATTTATCATGGTAGAAATGTTCAAATTATGTTGTTGTAACTGTATGTGGAAAAACCTTTATGAGGCACAGTATGACATCTAACTTTCAGGCTGACAAATTTTAAATGTGTTATTTTAACATTATCCTTACTTTTCATACAGCTTTCCCTTTGAATTACATTTTAAGTATCTCAAGAGCAGGATTCTTAAAAATAAAAAAGAAACATAGGGAAAAAAAGGAAATATTATATTTTATACTTCCTACTGGAAACAATTTATAAAGAATTCTAAGATGCCAGGAGTGAATTTTGTGTATGACTACTAAGTAGATGTTAATTATAAGGCAACGGACTGAAGCCAAACTATAAGAGGAGTACACTGGTCAAAAAGTAAGTGTAGGCACAATGGACCATGAGAAACCTACCATTGTATTGTGCTGAGAAGTGGGAGTCCTATGGCCACAAGACTCTTGCGTCAGCAGAGAAACTGGCTGAAATTCCTCAGAGTGAGGCTTGTTGGGAAAACTCACATGCAAGGGAAGGTGAAAGGCTGGGAGCCCGTCACTCTCCTCTTCTTCCACTTTCTGTCTGCTTGTCACCATGGCTACCTCTCCATCTGCTTCCCCATACGGAGAGGCTGGCCGCTTGGAAGACATCCTGGAAGGAACAAAAGAGGAGAAAATAATGAAACCTCCACATAAATCCTTAATGCCGTCATTGTGTGGTTAGGGGCCATTGTAACAGAAATGCCTTTTTGTGCTGGCAGAGAGCAGGAAACCATCCAAATACCACTGCAAAGCACACACAATCAGAAACAATGGCCAAGCAGGTAGCAACAGAACAGTGCTTGTTTGTTGTGAGAATAATACACTAATATAGCACTCTCTTGTATTCTGGCTTCTTAAACAAGAAGATTCACCTAAGAACACTGCATAATGAAAGACAATTCTATTTTACTGGAAAGAAAAATACCCATCTAGTTTTACACTTTGATAGACTTTATTGAAGATAGAACATCTATGAATAGCAAATAATGTTGGCAGTTGAAAGAAGGGAACTAAAATTTCTTTCATCAAAGAATAAACTAACTAACTAAATGATTACAATTATAACACATTTGCATTTTATTAAAAGTAAGATCACGTGAAATGTAGAAATTTTTGTTACATGCAAGTCTCAGAACAACTGACAAGAGTTTGATATTTGTTTAAACTTATTAAGAATTTAATAAATGTTGTAATCACTGTTAATCTTGAAAAATTTGAGAATTCACTTTCTGTTACCTACAACATCACTTAATTTTGACATTTAAGTTTTAATGTAAAAGTTGCAAGCTAGTAAAAATGGTGAGAAGGTAAAAGTATTTCAATTCCATTTTCACAATCCTACAAAAGACTATTTACATGTGAATTCTCAGAACAGTTATTCCTCTCTAGAATGCTTAAATAAAGAGGAGAAAAACACAGGGATGTTTTGTTTTGATGAACTAAGGCCTACATGACAATGGGCTTAGATAACTGAATAAGAATTTAAGCATATTTTCGTACTTGATTCTGATTCAGAATATTATCAGAAGTTAAAAATATGTGGCACATATTTTTATTTAAATAGAAACTTTATTTTCCTTTCATGAAAAGTTTTACATAAAAGAAGAAATGAGTTAAAATGTTTCATTAAAAGCAAAACTCTCTTGTAATATTTATAACTTGCTTTACCTTGAAAAAACTGCACTTTTTGCTCAATAAACAAGAGGATTTACAGAATCATCCACACTTATTCTAGACCAGAGGGATGGGAGAGACAATTATTTCTACTTCCTTTATATATTTATCATTAATTTTTTAATTTAAAATGTGTTCCCCAAAGAGATGCCTCTAATCAGTGTTGTATTTATTATATGTTAAATTACACTTTTCTTAGTGTTAGAAGTTTCAAAGGAAAAGTGTATTCTAAAACTGAAAATAATATATTAAAAAACAAAAAGCAATGGAAACAAGAGCTTTGAAATCAAATAGGTATGAATTAAAATACAGATTCTGTCATTTATTAGATTTGCAATTTAATCTCTATGTCTCAACTTATTTATTTTTAAAATAAAATACAATAGCTACCTCAAAAAGCTGTTTGAGGAGTAGCTGTACACCATTTGAAAAATAATAGGTAGAGTACCTAACACAACATACACTTAATAAATAATAGTTGACGTTTGATTAGCAAACATTAAAATGACAGTGTCACCTACCCACCCCTGCAAAAATAAATAAAACACCAAAATGAAGAAATAAAACTGCCTTATATGAATTAAACTTTAAAACCAACAAGGGAACGCAAGTCTCCCAGTAGAGAAATATGCACTGGTGCGGTGCCTAAGGCATTTGACTGCTAACCAGAAGACTGGAGGTTCAAACTCACCAGCCACGCCTCGAAGGGAAGATTGGGTGATCAACTTCCATAGTGATGCCACCTCAGAAACCTGAGGAGGGGTTGCCATGAGAGAGATCCAATTTGACAGCAGTGAGTTTTGAGTAATGATATTTGACAATTAACTGATTAAATATTTTAAACAGTGTTCACATAGAAATGTTCATAGGAAGAAGGGTTGATTAGCTGAAAAACAGGGAAAGAGTAAAAATGTTGGCAGCTACCATGTAAGCATGTCTGAAGAAGTAGATTTGGCCATCATATTTGAAGGATGTTTTAACTATTTCTTAATCCATTATCAAGGTCTAGTGCTTGGTATATGCTAAGAATGGAGAGAAACATAAAAGGCTGTAGCTAACAGAGGAAGATTTGATGTCACAGTGGCTAAAGCATTTGGCTGCTAACCAAAAGATCAGCTGTTCAAACCCACCAGCCACTCCACAGGAGAAAGATGAGGCCTCTATAAAGATTTACAGCCTTGGTAACCCTATGGGGCAGTTCTACTCTGTCTTATAGGGCCATTATGAGTCGAATTCAACTCAAAGGCACTCGGTGAAAGCTAATCTCACTGGCAGCATCATACCCATCACCAAAATGATATATCAAACTGTATATAATAAATCTTATCCTGGAGAGAGATCTTGGCTGAAAGCAGAGAATAACAGAAAGATGTTTACCTGTGTTTTACTACTATGCAAAGGCATTCGACTGTGTGGATCATAACAAATTAAGGATAACATTGTGAAGAATGGGAATTCTAGAACACTTAATTGTGCACAAGAGGAATCTGTATATAAACCAAGAATCAGTCCTTCAAAGAGAACAAGGGGATAATACATGGATTAAAATCAGGAAAGTTATGTTTCAAGGTTCTATCCTTCCACCATACTTATTTAAGCTCTATGCTAAGCAAATAATCTGAGAAGGTGGATTACATGAAAAGAACGTGGCATCAGGATTGAAGGAAAACTCATTAACAACTGGAGATATGCAGGTGACACAAGCTCGCTTGTTGAAAGTGAAGAAGACTTGAAGCATTTACTGATGAAGATCAGAAACTACAGCCTTCATTATGGATGAGATCTCAACATAAAGCAAAAATCTTCATAACTTGACTAATAAGAAACATTATGATAAATGGAGAAAAGATTGAAGTTGTCAAGGATTTCATTTTACTTGGACCCACAGTCAACATGCATGGAAGCAGCAGTCAAGAAATCAAATGACTATTATACTGGGCAGATCAGCTGCAAAAGACCTCCTTTAATTTTGGGGGAATAAAGATGTTAAGTTGAAGACTAAGGTACATCTGGTGCAAAGCATTGTTTTTTCAATAGCCTCATATGCATATAAAAGATGGACAATGAATAAGGAAGATGTAGGTAGAATTGATGCATTTGAATTGTGGTGTTGGTGAAGAATACTGAAAACACCTGGTACTGCCAGAATAATGAACAAATCTGTCTCAGAAGTGCTTCCAAAATGAGAATGAGATGAGAATGGCCAGACTTCATTTCTCATACTCTGGTCATGTTTTAAGAAGACAACAGTCCCTGGAGAAGGATATCATGCTAGGTAAAGTAGAAGGTCAGTGAAAAAGGGGAAGACTCTTACCAAGATGGAATGACACAGTGGCTGCAATGATGGGCTCAAGCATAGCAACTATTGTGAAGATGGCACAGAACCAGGCAATATTTCTCTCTTGTACAAAGGTTCACTATGAATCAGAACCAATTCAATGGCAACTAACAACAATGACGCTGGCAATTTTAAACTGCCACTATTCTGAGTCCAGTTCTGCAAGCAAATTTCTGATTCTCATATAGAAAATTGGCTTACAGTACAGACATGAAGTATTTAAGGTCTTTGTGAGGTGATTCATCAGAGTAAATCAATGAAGGGACTTAATTATTTCCTCATTTCACATGTAGCTTGATTAAAGGAGATCACACATTTATTATACAAACCTTATTGTTTTATGGTTTCGATAGTTATTATCACTCTTCCTGGAATTGATAAATTGGTATGCTGATGTCTACCTTAGCCTCATGTGCAGTCTCTCAGTGTCTGAAAACTCCAGGTTACTGACAAGTGCCATTCTCTGGGTCATCAAAGTAAAAAGTCAGATCAGCTAAGTTAATGCTTTTTTTTTTTTTTTTTTAATTGTGATCTGGGTGAATGTTTACAAAGGAAATTCACTTTCCATACAGCTGTTCACATATACTTTATCTCATGACATTGACTACAATTTACCCCAATGCAACAGCTCCCTTCCCACTTCCTCCTGATAGTTATCTCTTCTCTGTGTCCATCCCTCCACACACTCCTGCCCCCTAAGCTGTTTCCCTGTGCAAAAACAGTCCTTCTTTCTCCCATGAGTGTTCTCTCCAAGGAGTGTATCCGCCTCAGGTAAATGTTCACCTCATATGCCTATCTTTTGTTTGGCTGGAAGCCACAGGTGTAGGTTCAATTCCAGATGTGAAGGGCAGCTAGGGGCCATAGTCTCAGTGGTTCCACCAGGCTCTATCACACCAGCAAACCTGCCCCCACCATTTTTTCTTTTCCCAAGATTTTTTTTGTTCCACATTGTTTTCCCTCTCTATCCAGGATCTCCTACATGGATCCCCCTCCGAGTGGTTGACAGTTGCAGCTGGGCACCACCTAGTTCTTCTGGTCTTATAGTCGTATAGGCTGTGGATAACATGGTGTACCAGTCACTAAGACTAATTGTTTCCATGAATCTTTGGTTTTCTTCATTTTTCTTTGCTCTGGACAAGGAGAGACCCATTGTTGCATCTAGGTGGCTGCTTGCAAGCTTTTAAGATTCCAGTCGCTACTCACCAAAGTAGGAGGTAGAACAATATTTTGTGTAGTATGTTATGCCAGTTGAGCTTGATGTCCTCTCTGACTATGGTCCTGAGCCTACTCGCTCCCTCTGGGTAGCTGGCTGTGACAAGAAGTGACTACAACCTTGTCCCTTGTCAGCTCTACTATACACCTGGGAATTCTTATAGAACGTACAAATACACTTGTAGAAACACTCTCTGCCAACCCTATACATGGTCTTGGGTATACTCCCCACTACATAGGCATACTTAATAGTTCAGCCTCTCCACCCATGTATCCACCTGTATACCCATGTTTGCCTTCACTGATAATGCAGTACTGTATGTGCAAAAGGGTTCATTTTTGTTGTCTGCACCTCCCATGTACCTCTCTAGGTTCTTCCTCTTCCTCAATGCCACCATGTTGACCACTCACATTTGGTACATTGCCCTTCTCTTCACCCAAATCAATACTTATCTCTACCCATCTAACAGTGTTCCCTCCTCTCTCCTCCCCTCCTACTCCCCCCACCCCCGGTAACCAACAAAGAAAATTTCCTTCCATAGATAAACTTTCCTTGACTTTTACAATAATGGACTAATACGATATTTGTCCTTCTGTGACTGACTTATTTCATTCAGCATAATGTCCTCCAAGTTCATCCACATTATGAGGTGTTTTGCAGATTCTACGTTATTCTTTAGGGTTGCAAAGTATTCCATTGTGTGTATGTACCATATTTTGGTTATCCATTCCTCAGTTGATGGACACCTAAGTTGTTTCCATTTTTTGCTATTGTAAACAGTACTGTGATGAACATGGGTGTGCATATATTTGTTCTTGTCATGGCTCTCACTTCTGTAGGATGTATACCTAGTAATGGAATTGCTGGGTCAAATGGTATTTCTAATTCCAGCTTTTTAAGGAATTGCCATACTGCTTTCCACAGTGGTTGTACCATTTTACAGTCCCACAAGCAGTGTATGAGAGTCCCAATCTCTCCGCATCCTCATCAGCATTTGCTATTTTCTGTCTTGTTGAACTTTGCTACTAGTGCTGGAGCAAGATGGTATCTCATTGTTGTTTTGATTTTCATCTCTCTAATGGCTAATGATCTTGAGTATTTCCTTCATATGTTTGTTGGCCACTTGAATATCCTCCTTGGTGAAGTGTCAATTCATATCTTCTGCCCATTTTTTAATTGGACTATTTGTCTTTTTGTTATTGAGGTGTTGGAGTTTTCTATAAATTCTAGAGATAAGCCATTTGTCAGATATGTCCTTGCCAAATTTTTTTTTTTTTTTTCTCAATTTGTACGTTCTCTTTCAACTCTTTTGGAGAAGTCTTTGGAAGCACATAAAAATTTTATTTTGAGAAGGTCCCATTCATTTAGTTTCTCTTTTGCTCTTTGTGCATTTTGGGTTATGCTTGACAGACTATTTATGCCATATATTAGGGCCCCTAAATTTTCCCCTAGTTTCTCCTTGAGGGACTTCATAGTTTCAGGTTTCACAATTAAGTCTTGATCCATCTGGAGTTAGTTTTTATGTATGGTGTGAGGTACAGATCTTGTTTCATTTCTCTGCAAATGGATATCCAGTTTTGCCAGCACCATTTATTAAACATTCTCTTTCCCATTTAATGGATGTTGGCCCTTTGCCAGAGATCAGCTGACCATAGGTTGATGGTTCTATTTCTGTGTTCTCAATTCTATTTATTTGGTCTATGTGTCTGTTACTGTACCAATACCAGCCAGTTTTGACTACTGTGGCTGTATAGTAGGTTTTGAGATCCGGCAGTGTGAGACCTTCTACTGTGTTCTTCTTCTTCTTCTTCTTCAATGGTGCTTTGCTTATCCAAGGTCTCTTTCCTTTCAATATAAAGTTAGTGATTGGTTTTTCCATAATCTTAAAAACATGTTGATGGGATCTGGATTG
>NW_006921758.1:1384899-1385528 GCF_000298275.1 Orycteropus afer afer | reverse complement strand
CCAGTAGCTCTGTGGAGAAAGACCTGGCAATCTGCTATTGAATCATTAGCATTAAACTAACAGCCAATAGACCTTTAGGTCATTCCTGAATGAAACATAAGGCACATCAGTCTTATGTGATTAGGAAAACTGGACAGAACTTCAGAATTATCCTTGTGGGCCATTTTATACAATAAAATCACTAACAAAAAGTAGAAAAAATCCAGAAAAGTGGATGTAAAATGTATACTTGTTTATAGTATGAGAGCTGATACAAGAAGGCAGAGCATTCACCTTGTTTGACCTCATCTGGGAATGTGTGCATCATTCAAAGCTTTTGCCACTCTGTCCATAACCATGAATAACTGTAAAGGAGTGATAGTAATTTTGGGGTTGCAAACAAATTTCCATTTGCATATATGGAATCTCTGAATAATGAGGATTGACTGTTTTGTGTTTATATTAATTCCATTGTCAGATATATATAGAGTATTTTTAATGTGTTGGACTTGAGAATACTTTTAATTCAGGTAAAATATTTCTTAATAATTTATTAAACTATTACAATAAAAATGTCAACAATAGGCTACTAAGTCAGAAAACATCAACAATACATAAATCATGTAAAGAGCTATCAAATATATTGGCTG
>NW_006921758.1:1357663-1380484 GCF_000298275.1 Orycteropus afer afer | reverse complement strand
TTCAATGAGAGATGACTTTGTTATCTTTGTGGTAGGCACTTGACTTACAAATGAACAAAACTCAGACTTCAAAGGAACTGACATATGACAAGGAGATATATCTCTAACGTGAAAGTGCCCTATGGAGCTACAATGACAAATAATAGTGGACAGATAACTCAGTATTATGTAAAGTCAAGAAAACCTTCTTGAAATATGTAATGATGTGCATGGAGTAAAGCTTTCAGGACCTCCATCTGCTGATGCGGGATGACTCAAAACAGGAGGAAACACCTGCAAATATCCATTAATAATCGGAACATGGAATGTACGAAGTATGAATCTAGGAAAATTGAAGTTGTCAAAAATGAAAAGGAACATGTAAAGATCAATATCTTAGGCATTAGTGAGCTGAAATGGACTAGTTTGGCCATTTTTAATCAGACAACCATATGATCTACTATGCTGGAATGAAATACTGAAGAGGAACAGTGTGGCATTCATCATCACGAAGAATGTTACAAGATCTATCTTAAAGTACAATGCTGTCAGGTATATATAATATCCATATACCTACAAGGAAGACCGGTTAATATGACTATTATTCAATATTATGCACCAACCACCAAAGCCAAAATGAGGAAATTGAGGATTTTTACCAACTTCTGCAGTCTGAAATTGACCAAACATACAATCAAGATGTATTGATTATTATTGGTGATTAGAATGTGAAAATTGGAAACAAAGGAAAATCAGTGGTTGTTGGAAAATATGGCCTTAGTGACAGATGTGATGCTGGGGATTGCATGCTAGAATTTTGTAACACCAACAACTTATTCATTTCAAACCTCTTTTCCAACAACATAAATGGATGCTACACACATGAGCCTCACTAGATGGAATACACAGGAGTTAGGTCAACTATATCTATGGAATGATGTGAAGGAGAGGATCAATATCACCAGTCAAAACAAGACCAAGAGCTGACTGTAGAAAAGACCATCAACTTCTCATAAGTAAGTTCAAGGTGAAGCTGAAGACAATTTAAATAAGTCCACGAGAGCCAAAATATGACCTTGATTATCCCACCTGAATTTACAGACCATCTAAAGAACAGATTTGACGTATTGAACACCAATGACCGAAAACAAGAGGAATTGTGGTATGACATCAAGATCATCATACATGAAGAAAGCAAAAGGTCATTAAAAAGATAGGGAAGGAAGAAAAGATCAAAATGGATGTCCAAAGAGACTTGAAACTTGCCCTTGATCTGAGAGTAGCTAAAACAAATGGAAGAAATGACAAGATAAAACAGCTGAACAGAACATTTCAAAGAGCAGCTCAAGAAGACAAAGGCAATTATTATACTGGAATGTGTGAAGACCTGGAGTTAGAAAACCAAAAGGAAAGAACATGCTCATCATTTCTTAAGCTGAAAGAACTGAAGAAAAAATTCAAGCTTTAAGTTGCAATATTGAAAGAGTCTATGAGCAAAATATTGAATGATGCAGGAAACATCAAAAGAAGATGGTTGGAATACACAGAGTCTCTGTACCAAAAAGAATTAGTCAATGTTCATCCATTTCAGGAGGTGGCATATGATCAGGAACCAATGGTATTGAAGGAAGAAGTCAAAGCTTCACTGAAGGAATTGGCCAAGAACAAGACTCCAGGAGTGATGGAATATCCACTAAGAGGTTTCAACAAAGGGATGCGTCACTGGAGGCACTTACTAGCCTGTGTCAAGAAATTTGGAAGACAGCTACCTGGCTGACTGAGTGGAAGAGATCCATATTTGAACTCATTCCAAAAGAAAGGTGATCCCACGGAATGTGAAAATTATCAAACAATATCATTAATATCACATACAAGTAAAATCTTGCTGAAGATAATTCAAAACTGGTTGCAGCTGTATATTAACCAGGAACTCCCAGAAATGCAAGCTGGAATAAGAATAGGATGTGGAACAAGGGATATCACTTCTGATGTCAGATGGATCTTGGCTAAAAGCAAAGAATACTAGAAAGATGTTTACTTATGCTTTATTGACTACACAAAAGCAGTCAATTGTGTGGATCATAACAAATTATGGATAACATTGAGAAGAATGGGAATTCCAGAACATTTAATTGTGCTCGTGAGGAACCTGTACATAGATGAGGAGGCTGTGATTCAAATAGAACTAGCGGATACTGCATGGTTTTAAATCAGGAGGGAGTGCATCAGGGTTGTATCCTTTCACTATATTTATTCAATCTGTAAACTGAGCGAATAATCCGAGGAGTTGGACTATACGAAGAAAAATGTGGCATTAGGATTGGATGCCAATTAACATTAACAACCTACAATATGCAGGCAACATAATTTTGCTTGCTCAAAGTGAAGATGACTTGAAGCACTTACGGATGAAGATTAAATCTGCCATATGGATTATACCTCAATATAAAGGAAACAAAAATCCTCACAACTGGACCAACAAGCAGCATCGTGGTAAATGGAGAAAAGACTGTCAAAGATTTCATGGTACTTGGATCCACAATCAACACCAACGGAAGCAACAGTCAAGAAATCAGACATTGTATTTGCACCGGGCAAATCTGCTGCAAATGACCTCCTAAAAAGTGCTGAAGAGCAAAGGTGTCTTATTGAAGACTGAGGTGCGCCTAGCTCAAGCCATGGTATTTTCAATAGCATCATACGCATGTGAAAGCTGGACAATGAATAAGGAAAACTAAAGAAGAGTCGATGCTTTTGAGTTGTGGTGTTGGTGAAGAAGACAGAAAGTACCATGGACTGCCAGAAGAATGAACAAATCTGTCCTGGAAGAAGTGCAGTCGGAATGCTCCTTGGAAACGAGAATGGCCAGACTTGGTCTCACCCACTTTGGTCATGTCAGAAGGGATCATTCCCTGGGGAAAGATATCATGTTTGGTAAAGTGGAGGGTCAACGAAAAAGAGGAAAGTCCTCAAGGAGATGGATTTGACACAGTGGCTGCAACAATGGGCTCAGGTATAGCAAGGATTATGAGGCTGGCACAGGATTTGGCAGTGTTTTTGTTCTGTTAGAGTCACTGAGTTGGAGCTGACTCCATGGTAACCAACAACAAAAACAACAATAATTCTACGGCAAGTGGGAATCTTCAAATTATTAATAACAATTTACTGATTACTTATTACATGCAACATTGGCTAATGCGTATGTTATACAGTGTCTCTGCTTTTAGAAACTTATGATGTTGTGGAGATTTCAAATAAAAAGAGAAATAATGATGAAAGACAGTTCAGGGTCAGGGCAAATAACACTAGAGGCAAGCACTTGACTCCATAAGGGCCAGGGAATGCTGGAATTTTTCAGTAACATCATAGACCAGCTGGATTTCAGGGAAAATAAGGACAAATGGAAACACTGGTAATAAATGGAGAAGGGATCTCATGCAGGAAGTAAAGATAAAAGCAAATGTTCAAAGATAGTTTTAGAAATGGAATAAATGAGTTCACTTAGAGAAAGGGAGAGATGGAGGAATATGGACAGAATCCCATGTCTAGTCTATAATCATCCTAGAGTTGCTGGGATTGCATGAATGGAATAGATGAGAAATATCCTTCTTTTTATGGACAACTTGCTTTTACAAGGAGTTGCTTTCCTTTTACATCTGTTTGTAACTTTCTGCACAATCAGGCCACACAGGTCCATACAAAAGTGATATGAAAACTCCTTGGGTCCTTTGCTATCTGATGAAGGCTTTCTTGGGTTTTACAATCACCCTGGTAGTAGCATGTCCCCAACTGCATTCAGATATATATAGTAGATAATTGGGTAGAGTACAGGTTAAAAATAGGAAAAAAAAAAAAAAAAACCCTAGAAATAGAAAAAACAAAACTAGTGGGTCTTAAACTTGGCCATATATTGAAATTAACCTGGTGAGGTTTTCTGAGGTTATTAATTCTGAAGAGCAGCCTGGGTATCAGAATTATTTTAAAACTCCTCAGATGATTCTAATGCACCATCAAGGTTGCAAACCTTTTGTGATGATAAGAATAATGCCACCTTTACCCTACCCCCATATTCCTATCTTAATTTCTTGAATGTTACCATGCAAGCAGCATGGACTTTACAGATGTGATGATTGAGCTACTTATAAAGTTGTTGAGAAGACTTCAAATAAAAGGAGAAGTAATGATGAATGACAGTTCAAGTTAAGGGCAGATGACATTACAGGCAAGTACCTAAGGACTTCATGAGGGAATTTATATAGTAAATTCTGATACCCAGGCTGCTCTTCAGAACTAACATCAGATAACATCACCAGGTAATTTGTATATGTGGCCAAGTTTGAGAATCACTAGTTTAAGGATTTTAGGAAAGAAGGTTATCCTAGATTATCTGGACAGGCCCAGTATAATCACAAGTGTCCTGGTAAGAGGCAGTCCAGAGTGTCAGAGCCAGAGAAACTGAATGATGCTATGCTGCTGGTTTTGAAGATGGAGGATGGGGCTGCAAGTCAGCAATGAAGTGTTATAGAAGCTGAAATGAATGAAATGCATGAAAGGGACTATCCCTTATTGTTTCTAGAAAGAACACAAACCTGATGAAGTTTAGGACTCCTGACATTTAGAATTTTAAGAGAACGAATTTGCATTGTTTCACCCAATACATCTATGGTAATTTGTTACAGCAGCAACAGGAAATCAATAAACCACTAATTTAAACAATTTTTTTACACCTGTTTTTGTATCATTCTGAAATCCTCTTACCCCAGGTATACACTTGCCTTGTTTTCTCCCTGTTTTGCTCATGTCATTTATTATCCTCTAATATATTCTGTATTTATTTATTTCTGTATCTTCCTCTCTATGTTCCAAGGGGGAAGACATTATATTTGTTCCCAGCTTCTTGCCCCACACTTACAATCCTTCTTAAAGATAGTAGTCTCTGAACAAACATATGCTAAATTAATTTCTACTCATTAAAACCAGTAACCCTCTGACTATCTCCAAGCTATGCAGAACTGTAAGAGCTAATCTTAGGGGCAGATATGCTTGGGAAATGTCACAATATTGTCATCAAAAAGGGAATCTAGCTCAGTAATAAAAGTATCTCCTTTAATAATTTCTATGTAGAGGAATTTGTAAACCCTGTTTAACTGGGTTATCAAAGTACTTGTGAAGAAATCTTACAGTCCCGTTTAATGTGTTTAATGTGTAAATGAACAACGGTAACAGGTCAAACCAAACCAAACCAAACTAATTGCCATCGACTCAATTCAGACTCATAGCGACCCCCAATGGGTCCCTGAGGAGGTAAATCTTTACAGCAATAGATTGCCCAGTCTTGCTTCAGTTTAGTGGCTGGTGTGTTTGAACTGCCAACATTCTGGTTAGCAGTCAAACGTCTTAGGCACTATACCACCAGAGCTCCTTAACAACACCGAGTAACAACTTAAAAACAGCAATAACTCTACATAGTTAATTACTAGTAGGCCTATCACTGAGGAATCACCTACTGATCTAATCTTTAAAAACTTTATCTGCTTTGGATGGTCTTTGCTCCAATTATTCAGGAAAATGCGAACATGTACAAAGTCAGAGGAATTCTGCATATTTAAGGAATACAAGATGGAAGACTCAGAATAGGGATTACTTTCTGTATATAGAAGTTCCTTTCTCAAGTTTGTTTCTTTCCCTAAACATTTTCATCTTTGAGTGGATAATTCCAAGATAAATTAAAGTCCCAGACAGTGGTGATTTCTACTGGTTATGCTTTTGGAATGCTATTATTTCCTTTAGTCTAGCAGTTACGTATTTAAACATTAAATAAATAGAATAAATTCAAATCCCAGCCTTTTTAAAAAGCTTCTCCTTATTAGCATAGCTGAAGGGACTTTGCCCAACCACAACTCTTTTTGAGTGGCATCAACTCTTGTCTGTAACCCACATGAAATAATTAGCATCACTATAACCTGTATAACTAGGAGCTCTGGTGGTAGCATAGTGGCTAAGGCACTTGACTGCTAACCAGAAGGCTGGCGGTTCAAACCCACCAGCCACTCCTCGGAAGGAAGGTTGGGCATTCCTACTTCCATAGTTATACTGCCTCGGAAACCCAAGGAGGGGTCGCTATGAGTCAGGGCCGACTCGATGGCAAACAACAACAACAACATAACCTGTGATATTTATTGAACTATTAAATTTAAAAAAAAAAAAAAACCTTTTTCTTCCTATTAGTATATACCTGTTGTTGTTGTTGTTATATGCTGTCGAGTCGGCCCCGACTCATAGCGACCCCTCCTTGGGTTTCCGAGGCAGTATCACTACGGAAGTAGGATTGCCCAACCTTCCTTCCGAGGAGTGGCTGGTGGGTTTGAACCGCCAGCCTTCTGGTTAGCAGTCAGGTGCCTTAGGCACTATGCTACCAGAGCTCCTAGTATATACCTAAACAAGAGAAATAAAACCAAACCCACACCATCATGTCAATTCTGACTCAGTGACCCCACTGAGTTTCCAAGGCTATGAATCTTTACAGAAGTAGATTGTTTCATCGTCCTCCCGTGGAGCAGCAGTTGGATTTGAACCATAAGCCTGCCAGTTAGCAAGCAAATGCCTTACCAGCTATGCCATCAGAGCTCCTTATTAGTAAACATAGTTTCTAATTGGCACAGTGCCTAAGGCATTTGCCAGAAGGCTGGTGGGTTTGAACTCCTTGGAAGGAAGATTGGGCAATCTACTACTGTAGAGATACCACATCGGAAACCCAACGAGGGGTCACTATGAGTCAAATCGATTCAATGGCAGTGAGTTTTTGTTTGTTTATTTGTATGTTTGTTTGTTTAATATGACAAGGGACTCTGGTGATGTAGTGCCTAAGGCATTCGACCGCTAACCAGAAGGTTAGTGGTTCAAACCTAACAGCCACACAGCAGAAGGAAGACTGGGCAATGTACTTCCATAAAGATTTTCCACCTCAGAAAACTAAAGGGGGTTGCTATGAGTGGGCAGTGAGTTTGGTTTGGTTTGGTTTAATATGAGAACACAAGATGCTGGAAAACAAGAATGTCATAATTTAATTTCTTGAATTCCCTATAACACATGAAATGACTTGTACTTAATAAGATTCCAGTAAATACACATCTATTTTTGTCTATTTTACTTTATGTTCCTAAGGTTATAAGCATAAATAGTACAGTAGACAAATAAATAAAGTCTTGCTAAAATAAAATAATCATATAATGCTTCCTCAAAATACAAGAATTCAGTAGTGTAATAAAGGATAAATCAAATTTCAACAGAAATGAGAAGAAGGGTGAGGATTTCAGAGAGGAGAAAAGATAACAGCAAATTTTAAAAATTTATACAATAATAAGGGATCATGAGTGGAACGGGTTGGTTAAAGTAGTAGATTCTAAGAGAAGTACTGGCCAATAAAAATGAAATGTAGAGACTTTAAATGGTTAAATAAAAAGATCTGAAATTTACTGAAGATAGAGGGGAACTACTAAATGTTTTGAGCTATAGAACAACATAATCAAAACAGCATAAACAGAACAACTTTCAGAATTTAGTAAAGAAGGTTGAGGGTTGGAACCAATGAAGTTAAAAGAGTGGGTGAGATAATTCAAAGATAAAGATATTACTTGACTTTATAATTTATTTAACAATAAATTAAAGTAAGAGAAATGTGTAAAATAGAAAGGGCAATTAGTCGGAAAACAACAAAATTTGATTTTAGAAATAAGTGCTGATTGTAGGATTAAACAAATATAGTTAGCAGATAATCAGAAAATGCAGGAATTCTGTAGTAGTAATTGATGCAGTATACTCTTTTAAATACAAATAGAGAGTAATCCAATAATTACCATTATTATTCCTCACTGACTTCTCCAATGTTCTGAGTCAGTATTATTATTATTATTACTGGCTTATAGGAAAGCGAACTGAGGCCTAGGGGGTTAAATAGCTTTTGTTACTCACATTATCTGGTCTTTGCACTATACCAGACAGTAGGTCAAGGAGAAAATGATCCCTCCAAGGGAAAAATAAGAAAAAAAAAAAAAAAGAGGATAGATAGAAAGAAAAAAAAATCCTGAACCTAGTAGTGCATCTACCTTTAGAAGGCCAGAGGATAAAGAGGATCAAGTGAAGAAGACAGCTGAAGAGAGGTCAAACGATAAGAGAAGCAGCATATTCTCTTAATAATTCTACAAAAATAAACATCCTGAAGTTGAACATTTTTACATTCAGGAGCAAGACATTTATTCAAATTATAACTTCCATTAATTGCTTTTCCAATTGTTTTTAATGTTGATGCTCTCACAATATATGCTAAGCATAGCAAAACTCATTAAGAAAAACAAATACAAATATTTGAAAGGATATAACCTTCATCTCTGTAGAAAATCTGCAAAGATCAGCTTTAAAAGTGTTAAAAAGCAAAGATGAAAGATGTCGCTTTGAGGACTAAGGTGTTCCTGACCCAGGTGATGGTATTTTCAATTACCTCATATGCATTTAAAAGCTGGAAAATGAATAAGGAAGACCAAAGAATTGATGCCTTTGAATTATGGTGTTAGGGAAGGATACTGAATATACAGAAGAACAAACAAATCTTAAAAGAAGTACAGACAGAATGCTCCTTAGAAGTGAGGATGCCAACACTTCATTTCACACATCATTTCACACACTTCGGATATTTTATGAGGAGAGAACAGTCCCTGGAGAAGTGCAATGTGTTTGGCAAAGGAGATGGTCAGCAAAAAAGAGGAAGACCCTCACTGAGATAGAATGATACAGTGGGGCAACAATGGGCTCAGGCATGACAATGATTGTAAGGATGACATGGGACTGGGCAGTATTTCATCCTATTGTACATAGGATCTCTGTGAGTCAGAATCAACTTGATGGCACCTAACAACAATAGTAACAACTTTCTCAAGGGAACAATAAATATTAGATATGCAAGATAAAATAGAAATTACCAATAGCCAAAAATGATACTGCTTTTCTGGAAGGTATATGCCTTGATTTTGTCTAATAGCATGGCAATTTATTTAGGACATTTACATTTACTTGTCTGGTGTCTTTTGTAATCAAATATCTTGTCAGAAGGTTGATAAAGAATTAAACTCTGCTATGTTTCAAATGCAGGAGCTCTGGTAGCATAGTGCCTAAGGCACTTGACTGCTAACCAGAAGGCTGGCAGTTTTAACCCACCAGCCATGCCTCGGAAGAAGACTGGGCAACCTACTTCCATAGTGATACTGCCTCGGCAACCCAAGGAGGGGTTGCTATGAGTTGGGGCTGCCTTGATGGCACATAACGACAACACAACAATGTTTCAAATACACAGCATTTTTCATGGAGAAAAATGTGGCAGTCTGCTTCCATAAAGACTGACAGCTTTGCAATCCCTGTGGGGCAGTTCTACCCCATCCTACAGTGAGTGTTGCTATGAGGTGGAATTTAACTCAACGACATTGGGTTAGGTATCTATGCTGGGATTTATCAAATAGGGAACCATGGTGGCAGAGTGGTTAAGTGCTCAGCTACTAACCAAAATGTTAGTGGTTCAAACCCAGCAGGCACTCTGTGGCAGAAAAGACCTGGTAATTTGCCAGCGTAAATATTATAGCCTAGAAAAATCCTACGATGCAGTTCAACTTTGTGGAATCAACTAGTAACGATGGTTTGGGTTTAGTTTTGGGTATGTAGCAAACATTATTTTTTCTCTAAAAAATTACCTATCTGATATGGGGAATCAAAAGAGACATTTAGCTTGAATGGATAGGTGTTAATGCAAATTAATAAAATTATCAGTACTCCTGTCAGATTTATAAACATAGGGTTACACAACCTTATCATTTTATTAAAGAAAAAAGTTCAATTTCATTACTTGTATAGATGAGTTCCATTCATTATTATTCATATCTCATGGCTTGTTTTTTTTTTCTCTTGCACTTCTCTTGAAAATACTCTTTTACCTAATGAGTTAAGAGTCAGCTTTGTGTTTAACTCTGTGAACAGTGCATGCATATTTTATAAGTGAGTCTGTCATATATAATATTCAGAAGTCTTTTAAATATAAAATTTATTTGTTGTAAACACGTAGACCTTCAAACTTTCAAAATATTTTTCTTTTCTGTTTTATAAATCCTCTTTGCCATCAGTTTCTGATAAAGAACATGCACTCTCCATACTTCTCTCTTCCTTGCTTCCCACATACAAAGACCTCATTTATTATACCGTTATTTAGAGACATGAGCAAGTTCATCAGGCCCTGGCATAAACATAAATAGAAGTAGAGACACAAATTTCACAGAAATATAAAAACAGACAAGAGAGTAAAATATAAGACTGGACTTCCTTTGTAATTCTTTCTATACATGTCACCATCATGGAGATAAACAAAACTCACCATAAGATGTAAATCTTAAAATTAAGTTTTTAAGCTACAGTTACTTACGAATAAATTTATTATTACACATTGGAATATAATTTGAATTAACAGAAAACATTTTATTATATAAAATTACAAAAAAAAAAAAAAAGTTTAAATCATTGAGAAAGAAGGGCTGCCTATGCACAGGGAGATAGCTTAGGGGGCAAGAGTCCATGGGGGGATAGACACTGGGAAGAGGTAACTATGGGGAGGAAGTGGGAGGGAAGCTGTTGCATTGTGGTAAACTGTGGTCAATGTCATGAGACAAAGTATATGTAAACTGCTGTATGGAAAGTGAATTTGCTCTGTAAATCTTTACCCAAATCACAACATTAAAAAAATATTTCAAAATAGTGTTAATTTAAGTTTGTCCTGCCACATGTTTAATTTATAACATGTTCCCTGCACTGCATTCAAGCGGCTTATTACATTTTTCCTCTCTCTGGTAAGAAAAGTATCACCTTTAACTTCTTCACCATTTTTTGTCCATCTCTTTGCTAGTATCATTCCTCTTAATCAACAGTTTTATCCAGTGCAAATAATCAAGGATACAGGGAAAACCACAAGAGAAATAATGTGGAGGTATAGTTTGCTATTGGGAAAATGTGGTAAACGGGGAAAAAAAAAAAAGATTCTAAAGATAAAGATCAACTATATTCTTACCCTTCTCAGAAAGCAATTAGTGTTTCTTCATTAGTTGCATAACACAGTATTTCAGAAGTGCTTAAATTAATATGCTTAAAGTACGCAATAAAATGAACTTTGAAATATTCATTTGTTATATTTTCTAAACCAACGAGATAAATAGTTGCCAAAGTTGCATTTCAAAATAGTTTTTGGAAGAAAATTCTATCCCAGTATAATCCAGGATCCAAAATTTCTGATTCTACATTTTCTTCCTTCTCCTACTTCCTAACTAATGATTGCTAATCTCTAAAAATTCACTCCAAAATCAGACTTTATGTTATGGCTGAGGAACCCCACAAAATTTTCTAAATAATAAGATTGCTTTTTTATAAGTAACATAGTCGCTGGGCTACAGAACCCAAATTTACCTAAACCAGTGTGTCAGGCAGCTAAAATTACTTATCTTTATGTTTTATTGTTGTTTGGGTTTAAAATTCATACTAATTGCATAAATTAAGAGTAGTCCTGATAAATAAAAATAGAAAGAATATTAACTCTAATTAAGCTCTATGGTAGTCATTCTACAATGTTCTTGATACTGAAAAAAATATATTGGAATTCATTACGATAAATACGGCTGAGGATCAATGAACAATTTGTATAGACATTGTCAAATGGGAACCTAATATACTTTGTAAACTTTCACAAAAAGCACCATACAATATTATTTTAAAAATCTGACTGAGGAGTTAATACACTGAGGTAAAACTGGATTATGGGAAATTTTACAGTTCCTACATATAATGTGACTTAGATAAAAGGAGGAGTTAGTGAAACATTTTAAAGAATTCTAGAATTTTTTTTAAAAAAAAATGTCAAGACTTGCTCATGATTTACAACAAATGAATCCGGTAACACACACTTACTGCATAAAAAATAGCCTAGCTTTTACTTTTAATTGGCTCATGTAAGAGTTGTTATAACTTTATTTATTTATTTAATCTCAAAAACACTAGTACTTGCATTTGAATTATTAAATGTGATTACATGAACATTTTTAATCATCAAATATATTAAATTTCAACCAAGCCATCTTGAAAAAACACAATAGAAATGGTTTAGATCTTTTAATACTGAAGAGGAATTTCTTTTAAGCTGTAACTAAAATTACTGAATATATGAGTTTGGAAGAAAACAATGCAAGTCCATAGTAGTAATTTGAGGTGAATTGTTTAAATCATGTATTGTTACATATTTGTCATTTTTACAAACAGAAAAAAAAAGTTCAACCTTCAGCCATCCATAGGTTAAAAATGTAAAGTACTTTTGTTCTGGTTATTTATACTTTGTCCAATCTATCATTAAGATCTGTGATTCTAAAACTTGTTACGTGTAGTTGGGCACTGTATCCTTTTTAAGGAAATAAAAAGCTTTTTTCCATTTGAGTATGGGTTTTGCCTTTCTGACAGCTCCAAGTCCACAGGATGTGGAGGGATGATTTAAATTTTACATCAAAATTGTGACTGCAGTAGACTTTTCCCCCTTCTCAAGGGAGGCATTGTTCTTGCCTTTCCATAACCAGGCGTGACAGCGCCAGACTGGAGTCATACGGCTGGTTTCTGAGTCAGCGTGAAAGTGCTCACCTCCTGAGTTCCCCCAGATGCTCGTCTCCTTGTGAGTCTGAAAGCTGAGCACTGAGTAGCCATATACCCCATTCCTGGGACAGACAGAGGGTCGGAGGGAAAAATCTAGGGAGTAAAGAAAACTATCTTTGCTAGTGCCTTCTGTAATTTATTTTTCATTCACAGTATAAAGTAAATCGTCCTCCAAAAAAACACACCTATATTTGAGTTTCATTTTTTTCTGAACCAAAAGTTGGCACAAATTGTCTAACAAGAATTGTGTGTTTCCGGGTTAAAGAAACAAAGAAAGTTTTTAAAAAATCAGAAAACTTTTAGATTTTTCTGAGACACATGGTTGCCACATGTATAAGCTTCAGAGTATAGACAACTAGATAGAGTAGTGAGTGAATACTGTAGGAAATGCTTATCTATTTTCAAGATCTGTAAAAATTTATCTTTAAAAATTATCTGTAGAATCCCTGAAGCAGGGACAATCTTTCCCGTTCTGCCAAAACAATTGCTAGTGAAAAAGCAATTAATTCAATTTCTATTGTTCTATCCTTGAGCGAGCCAGTCAGGGAAGTTTGAGAGGTGTCTGTTTCCTGTATATACGTTAGAGAGACAAAGAGAGAAAAGAGAGACAGAGACACGTAGAGAGAGACAGAGGATGAAAGACAGAGAGGGAGAAGAGCCTTTTGCTATCTAATGATATGTCAATGAGTATAAATATTCTTTATAAAATGGAACCTTTATATTTAGGATTGGGCAGGCCATCCTAGTTTAATCATAATTATACACTAACCATTTTCATTCAATAAAAAATTCAAAATTGTTTAGTTGAAAATTTTGTGTATTGTTATGGGGAAAAAAAAGTGGGAACAAACTTTCTAATTTGTTGATTCATAATAAGGAAAGCCAAAGGAAATATAATTCCTAACTATTACAGTTACAGTGAGCAGTGATAATCTCTTAATTATTGCTTTCTAAAATAATACCAATTTTTTCATGTTATCCTCATGAAAGTATATGAATGTCTATATATATTCACATGTGCATGTATAGGTGGCATGTATATAATAACTTCTAATCATGGTTCATCATATTCAGCACTTTCATCGTGAAGTAAGATAGATCTTTGTTCATGAACATCACTGATCAAGTAAGGTATATATGAAAAAAAAATAGTTGTGAGGAGTAAAGACTATCTATTTAGGCTTAATGATATTGACCTTGCTGTAAAAATATCATTTCACTTGTTTTCGTGACTTGTTCACTTTGAATCTCCCACATCACAGAACTGCAGCAGCAGAACTGCAAACAGAAAACAATATTTTATTTCCCAAAATAAGAATCGTAAATACTTATTTTGAACCTCTCTCCTTGTCTCCTTATCTGGAGATGCCCTCCCCCCAACTCCTGCTCTGTCCCTCCCCTCTCACATTACTGCCTAAGTCTGAATAAATAGCAAATTGTTCCATAATCGAAAGTGACTTATTTTTAGTATGGTGTATGTCTTGAAATAAAATCTATGGCATGTTTAATTTATTTGGAATCTAATAATGATGACAAAAATAATTAAGTAACCAGTCTAGTTTTAATTTCTTTTGTTTTCAAAGGTCATTGTGAAATCAAGCAAGTTAAGCCTTCTAAAGCAAACCTCTGGAGAATGCTTTTCTTTTTCCAAGCAGAAATGAGAAAGAAAGCTAAAAGGAGTACTGAGTATCAACATCAGAGCTGCTGAGGATTGACTAAATAGACCAATGGAAAAAAATATTATGACCCATAATCTCTTTGAAATCCAAATCACCCTGACAAAGAAAAGTTTACATATTGCTAAATTCTGGCCAATTTTTGGAACTCTATCTTTGTTTGCATGCCCCATATAGACTTGGTTGCAGCCTGCTTTCTACAACAGTTGTTGAAAAATGCACAAAGTTGAAAATATTTATGTTATATTCAAAATAGACAGCAAAGAATATTTAGACAGTGCACAAATCTTTCCTAGAACCAAAGTTTCTGATGTGAGACATAGGGACACTGCACAAAGGCAAATTTTCTGAACTCAGCAAAATGAGGAATTTGCCATTATAATCGTAAAAAGTCCAAAAGTAAAGGTTCAGTGCCAAAGACGATGAGCATCTATCAACCCAAACTCCAAAACAGCGGGATGCAGCTATGGTTGATGTTATAAGAATGCTGAGCCTCTTCATTGGTTCCTTTCATGCCAAAGCTTCTTTGCTTGGATGAGTATGAATTAAATCCATAAGCTTTCTTATTTTTCTAGCTTGACCTCTAAACTCATTTTACGTCTTAACTGTTTATCTTCTTCCACCATTAATCTTTCTGGTTTTAGCACATTCCCTGTTGTTTTTAGTAGGGGGGAAAAAAAAGTTTAAATGGCTGGTTCATACTGCTACTGTAGAAGAGTTAGGAATGCTAGCTCTTTTCCTAAATGGATAACATTCAGCAGAAAATGAAAGGTTACCAGTTTTCTGCCCCAGGAATGAAAATCCAAAGGATATGGTTGTACTGTGGAGAAGAATATCATCAACCTCATGTAAAGGTGTGAAAAAGATCCCAGGATGAGGTTTGCACTAGGTTTCAAATGAAGTTTACCCTAACATCATTGTGAAATTCCCATACATATTATTTTCTATCTTAAACATATATCATATAGATAAACTTTTTGAAATAAATAGCTTTATTTGCATTTTCTTCTCAGTCAGTCCTATGGCTAAGCACATATAAAATGAAGATGTTCTCTACACCACAATGTCATTGCAATAGATCTAGTTTTAGGTGGTAATATAGTGAGTTCTTTCCTATACCATTTATTAATATAGAAGTGATATGAAATTTTACTGATTAACACAATCAGTTCATCATACCACCACAAAATCTGTCCATACAGAAAATAAAACAAAAATTTTTAAAGTATTTACTTAGCAAATCGTAAAAGAAAAACAGATCAAGCAAAAGCAAAACCTTAAAGCTGGAATTTTGCACTTCAATATAGTGTTTACCCTTTGCCATTTTATAGGTACTCTGTCTATCATCTTTTCTGCCTTCTGTAGTATTTCTCTCAAAGCTTAACAAAGGCCCAGCTGTATAAACCAGTACTGTCAAAGAACATAGTTAAGGGGTAGATAAAACAGGGAGGGGTGTCTAACATTCTGACCACTGTCTGAGCTTATGAGAATAAAGGAGCCTTGATGGAGAAAAGTAATCATCTATTACAGTTTCTTCTTCTTCTTCTTTTTTAAGACTGTGTTACCACATGCTGAAACTTTTTTTTTTTTTCCATTACTGAAACACCCCATTCCAACTCCTACAACTGAAAGACCTTTGTGTTCCAAATGGGACAGGATCCTCTTCAAGCTCCTATCCCTCTACCTCCTTTTCTTTATTGTTTTTTGTTGCTGGCAAGTTTGTGGAGACATAAGAGTCTAAAGATTACCTAAAATACTGGTTTCCTCTCCATCAGATCATCCACACACAGTTCCCTGGAAACAATTTTAATGGCTGTATAAACTTACTTGCTTTGGATTCCTTTTTTTTTTTTTTTGCCAAAATATTATCAACAGCCTTTTGATTACAAGACAGTTATTTCTGCTAAGCACTCTATAAAACGATATGCAAATCAAACCTAACCCATTGCTGTTGAGTCGATTCTGATTCAGAAAAGTATATAACTGAAGTTGAACGAATGAGTGCTGAAATCAAGGGCATATATCTTAAGATTTCAGAAAATGTGTTTCCCACAGAACACATATTTCAGAGAGTGATGGTTATGTGCACACTCAAGGGCGTGTACCAACTGTGAGATATGATTCTGAAATTTCAAAGTTTAGCCCAAGCGAATTAATCTCTTCAAAATCCTAGCTTTCATGTGTCCAATAACATCAAAAAATGGGGAAGATTTTCCAGAGATTATGACTATGTAGTTCCCATTTTCTATCTTATCATTCCTACATACTATGCTGACGTTATTTATAAAGGACTGAAACAAAATCTCCCATAATGGTAGCTACTATAACTACACTGATTAAAGAGTCAGCAAAAGACATTAAATGCAGGAGGAAATCCCTGGGCAAGAGCCACCAGAATCTATATGGAGAAAGCTGTATCATCTGTAATGTTAGTTCTATTTCAAGATATCTTTTGAGGGTTGAACAAATATTTGAACATTATTAAATCCTCTATTTATCCAAAGGCTACTGCAGCTGCAGTGCAAAACTTCTTCACACTGCCCTGTAAATGACCTAAAAGGATTATCTTCTTTCAGGAAAGGTAAAAA
The DNA here is from genome assembly GCF_000298275.1 of Orycteropus afer afer. Lineage (NCBI taxonomy): Eukaryota > Metazoa > Chordata > Mammalia > Tubulidentata > Orycteropodidae > Orycteropus > Orycteropus afer. Next base: position 1,363,524 of record NW_006921758.1, on the reverse strand, counting down.
TGTGATTCCTTCACCAATCTGTATACTTTTCTATTCAACAAGAGACAGATATTTATAATACAAAACATAGTTTCCTTAAACTATTAACTATAGTTACTTTCAGAGTCTACCTCTTCTCATAACCATGGATGATATAGATAGGAACCATAGCAACAGCTTCCCACATCCCAACCTGTTTCACATGGTAGCTTACTTTCAGAAATTGAAAGTAATTTGGAAATTGACTAATTTTCTTCTCATAAATATTTGGTTCTTATGAAACAAGCTGAACATATAAAAATACATGAAAAAGAATACTTGCCAATGTCATATTCAAATCATTGTACAGAAGAAATTAGAAGAAAAAGGGAAGAAAATACTCCATTACAAAAGGGAACAAGGTTGAAAACGTCACTTCCTTACCATCATGCAATTGTCTTTCCTTATGATGTTAAGCTCTGCAAAAAATATTTGTGGGTAATCTATCTAACATTTAAAAAAATCACTAAAATATCATTTATGAAAAAATGAAAGTAAATGAATAATAGCACCATTTTGTGGTATTTTAAGAAACTTAATATTAATTATAAGTGATTATTATACATAAATTCCCCCAATTTCAATACATTTTCCAAAGAGAATATTTTGTAAGGTATTATAACACATCTTCATGTTACTAAATTCTTTTATATAAATAAGCAACTACATCTTAAATATGCTCAAATCTGTTCTATCTTATCTGTTTCTTCCATCTTTTTGCATTCCTGTTATTTTAAATGACTTATTATTAGAAATCTTTAATATATCATTTTAATCCATGTGGAGTTTTTTGTTGTTGTTGTTATTAATAGTGCATACTTTTTTTATTTTCTTATAACTCCTTGCAAAGAATAGTAAAAACAATAGTTATTATGAGAAGGACTTAAAGATATTTTACAGAACATATTTATTCACTTGGTTTCACAGAAGCATGAATGGCTTCCACTAATGGTGCACTAATAAATGCCAGTCACTGTGTGACATGCTTTATACAGAATCAAACTAGCTCTACATTGTACCATAAACCTAAGTGTAAGAGTTAAAATAATAAACTTCTTAGAAAAAAGACCCACAGGAATATACCTTTATGACTTTTGCTTAACCAAAGGTTTAAGGTTTCTCAAATTTAACAAAAGTACAAGTGACAAAAGAAAAAGAAATAGGTAAATAAATTGCACTTCATCAAAACTATAAACTTTTGTGTTAAAAGTGATACTGCTGAAAAAGAAGAAAAATAACCCAAAGAATGAGAGGAAATATTTGGAGCTCTGGTGGCATAGTGCCTACGGCATTTGACTGCTAACCAGAAGGTTGGCAGTTCAAACCCACCACTTGCTATATGGAAAGAAGATGAGGCTATCTACTTCCATAAAGATTTACCACCTTGGAAACCCATTTGGGGTCGCTGTGAGTCAGAATCAACTTGATGGCAGTGGGTTTGGTTTTAGAGCTATATGGGTGCTATGAGTTGGAATCGACTTCATGGCAGTGATGTTTGTTTTTTTTTAGGGCTGAGATTAGGGAACTCTGGTGGCCCAGTATTTAAAGCAGTTGGCTGCTAACCAAAAGGTCGGCAGCCAGTGTTTGGAACCCATCAGCTATTCTAAGAGAAAGATGTGGCAGTCTGTGTCCATAAAGATGTACAACCTTAGAAACCCTAGGAGGCGGTTCTACTCTGCCCTACAGGGTCACTATGAGTTAGGGATAGGGGTGCAAGAAGATAGGAACTGACTACTAATGTCTTTTGGCAGCGACAAAAATGTTCTAAAATGAGATTGTGGCAATAGTCACACAACTATGTAAACATACTAAAAAACATGGAACTGTGCACTAAATGTGTCAATTTATAATATGTGATTTATATCTCAAAAAGCAATTAAACAAAAAACTCTACAAAGTAGACATTATAGCTTCCATTTTATAGATAGAAAGTGGCTCAAAGTCACATAGCCAGAAAATGACTGGACTAGAATATGGAGCTAGAAATGCTCCAAGTATCATTGTATTTTTATTATTGATTATGCTTCAAATATAGCACATCTCTTTATAAATGATGCTCCATCTTCCCAGTTTAAGATTCATTTCCTATGAAATGTACTATTGGTACCTTTCATATAATCTACCCTTAAATAAAGAAGCAACATTACACACAGGGGGCAGAATGGATAAGCAAATTGGGTTGTAGCTTTTTCTTCTCAATAGTTTGTTTACAAATATATTTTCACCATTAAAAAAATAGAGCACAGTCTTTAATTATTAAAATTCCATGATATTTTCCATGATGCTTTCCATTTATGACAGTATTTTGAATTAATTTAGGGCAATTCAGTGTAGTCTTAATTAAATAGACATTGATTTGCCCAGACAAGTAACTTTAAACTAATTGAGAGCTCAGGATGTCCTTGAGGTATATCTACAAGGAAGTGTTACAATTTTTAATTCTTTAAAAATCATTTAGACTCTATCATGGTGGAGAAGAAAGCAGCAAATTAGAGGGAAGAGGAACAGACATTTAGGTAACAACAGTTACAACTATAAAACATATAAACGCGAGCAGTAAATCACAGGTGCTTACTGACTCCCAAGTACCCAGATATTAAAGGAATCAACTCTTATTCTCATTACAAACTAAAATTTTTTGAAAAATTTGTTAGCTGTTCAAATTTATTCCTTTTTTTCTTAGTTCAAATTTACCATAACTTTTATACCATAATAAGTTATCTACTTGAAAATTCTAGATTGAAGTACAAATACTTTATATTTCTGGTCTTTATACCCATTACAGAAACTCACCTAACAGACTTTTTAATTCAGAAGAAACTTTTTTACCATAATCAATCTGAGTTTAGTTTTATGTTATAAACTCTGGAGTGAGCCACAAAAAATATTTTCATTTTTCACTCTAATCTGAGATATACCATAATGTATAATAAGCTAAGGTAGAGGCATTAGGGTTTCTTTAAGAGAGTGCGCTCTGAATAGACAAACCTGGATTGAGTCTTCCTTAGGATATTTTCTAGCTCTGTGACCCTAACCATGTTACTTAACCTCTCCGAGTCTGGGTTTTGTTTTTATGTGAAATAGAAATAGTTTATTATTTATGTGTCTTAAGGGAACTGAGTACATACAAAAGCACATAGCACTGTATCAAACATATAATATACATTTAATAAATGCTATCTATCATTGCTGTTTTTACTTGGAATTGAATGAAATCTAATTCAAAAATCTCAGTCATAAAGCATCGTTAATGTTAGGATAAGACACAATTTAATTAGCTATCAAAAGCCACCTGTGTTTAATGCTTTTGAACCTATGAAAAAGAGTCAAATATTATTTTAATATTTCTCTGCAGTCAACTTTTTATTTTTGAATAAAAATAAGCTTTAGAATTCGCTGCACAAGGCTAATAGTGGTCTTCTTGGGAATTTCTCAATCTTGCTGGAAAAATGAGTAACCAAGTTCTACTATCTAACTGTGTAGCATTTTAGACCTTCAAATAATTTAAACTAAATTAAAATAAAACACTCTCAAGTGACATCAAGAGCTGTATTAGTCTTCCTACTACTGACGTATGAAAACCTCATCCCACTGGTAGGATTTCAAAGTATGGTTTTTGCTTCATGACATTTTATTTCAAAACAACTTATATAAAATAGGTTCCTACTATTCACTTCTTTAGGGGAACCTGAATCTTCTTACATTAAAGGAGAGTAGCATACATTATTATAATATTCAGTTATTGGGAACGTTTCATTAGAAACTGCTGTTCATGTAAACCATTCCCTTACTCTACATGTGGGACTTAAGACTTCATACAAAGAAATGAGTTTCTTTTGTTATCAAGAGTAAACATGGAACACAAGTGCATTGCATCACTGGACTTGCTGCACTAGCATAGAAAGAAACTCATAATTTGATAGAATTGATAACTAGCAATTTGTAGGGTCATTTGAGGATCATAACTCTATAAAGCCAAAAACAATGATTTTTGAGTTGAAAAATCAGATGATGACAAAAAGTAACAGAGGAAAAAAAAAGAAAAGAAACTAGCACAGATTTCCTGTTAAACTCAGAAACTATTTAGCTATTGGAACAATATACATCATCATCAATAATTCCTAAAATGACAATGTAGTTTACCTAAAAAACCTTTTCTACTTCAATAAAATGTTTTAAAACAAAAGACTATAACCACAAACAATCTAAGAGGAAACAATTGAACTAGAATGCTCCCTCAATCACTTAGTAAAAGAAAATCAATAGAAATTGTGCTGTTCCAGGTAGATTTCTGCTAGCTATCACCAAAAAGCTGACAAATATAATAGCTACATCAAAATGGAGTGATGTCAAGATAGTTTAAACACCACCAATTACTTGCCATATGGACTATACCCCTTCAGCTCATTGAGTATTTAGAAACTATTCTGAATTAATAAGTACTGCTGTCACAATACTGTCAGGCAATGTAAACCCTCATTCATAATTTGGAGGTACTGTTGATAAATATAAAGAATAGTAAAGAAAAGTAATCTAATGGAAATTAATATATTTTGTCAATCTTCACTGCTAGCAATATTGATTTAATTGCAAACATTCGGTAAAATGAATTCTATAATAAATAATCAACATAGGCTTCCCGTTTCTTGGAAACTTGCAGAGAATTATCAAGTTTTCAATTATTAGAGTTCCCAATTCAACCTGTGTTAACATGGACATCAATCCAGGAGCCACCACTAAAGTTCAGGTCTTAAGCATTTTTGCCACCCTTGTCTGGAAAATTCTGCCTACAGAATTTCTGTCAGAGAGTTCTGATTGTCTAAAAAAGCATTAACCTTTAAAATGTTATTCATGGATCTTTTATGCTATATAGGGAACACACAGTTCACTATACAGATTCTAAAACCAATTGTTGAAAGGTAGCCACACTGTGGCAGAAGTATTTCTGGATTTATTTTGTGTGATTTTAGAGGACAGAACAAGAACTGTTCATCCATTCCTTTAATATTCATTGAGTGACTACTATGTGCCAGGGTGCCCAGTACTGTGGAGGCTAGTATATAAACAGGGAAGCATAATGCTATATAATTTACAGTACATTGACAAATAATGACAAGTGAATAAAAGAAGAATTAAAAGGAAAAATTAAGAGAAGGTCCTATTAGGCATGTATCTATATTTATCTAACTCTATCTCTGCTTCTAACAGTCAGAGCCAAGCAAAGATGGAATTGCTTGTCTCATGAGGTGATGACCACCACAACACTTTATATGTATAAAAAGAAGGCATATAACTCATCACTAATGTGATAAGGAGGATTCACACATATGTGTAAATGATTTTACTAGTTTACCTTTATCATTCCTTGCAATGCAGAGATCTTATTCTTCTTTTTAAAAATGGGTATGATTTACTAATATTGCTGTTATGATATCTATATGGTGAGTAACAGAATTTAATGTGACTAAACTGAAGGTAAAAAAATAATAGAAAGGAGACATTTCATAAGAACCATTCAATTGGGCAGCTACTCAGTACTTATGGACAATTCCTCACACTATGGTAACCGATAACGTGAATATTTTATATGTTATATAGTATACTTTCCTCATTGCTGAGGATAACGCTGTTGATGTTGTTATGTGCCATCAAGTCAGTCTGACTCATAGCGACCTCTCCTTGGGTTTCCAAGGTGGTATCACTACAGAAGTAGGATTGCCCAACCTTCCTTCCAAGGAGTGGCTGGTGGGTTTGAACTGCCAGCCTTCTGGTTAGCAGTCTAATGCCTTAGGCACTAGGCCATCAGAGCTCCTAAATAAAAGCTTAGGTCCAGGAAATAATGT
>NW_006921758.1:1354483-1357278 GCF_000298275.1 Orycteropus afer afer | reverse complement strand
TTGTTAAAGTTATCCACCTGCAGTATTTCTGTTGGGAGCAGCACAAAGTAATTTTCTGGGAAATTCTCTCTTTCTCAGGTGTATAGAATTCTGATATTGGGCTTGGGTAGTTTGGCCACTCTGCCAGGCTTAAAAGGAACCCTCCTAGAGGTAGAAGGAATCTCCCACTGCTGGCTGAGGGATGCAAGAGACACGCATTGCTGAGAGGGAGATGTGAGAAACACACACTGCTGAGAGAGAGATAAAGAGAGAGACACTAAGAGACACACATTGCTGGGATGGAGACTGAGAGAGGCTGTTGGCTTAGAGACAGCAGGCTGAGAGAGACTCAGCACATTCCTGAACTTGAACTGTAGCCTGTTGCTTCCTTAATAAAACCCATAGTCTGTGAGTTCTGTGTGGCCACTGTAGCAAATTATCAAACCCAACAGAGAGGTGGTGGGTACTGCAGGAGCAATGGTTTGTGTCAGGGTTGGTGAAATAGCTGGAGGGAGGCAGTATGTCTGGCCTCATAGGAATAGGCGTTGGGCTACTGAAGGTGATTCTGTCTTCCTCTTGTGGGGTTAAAGGAGGTCAGAAGATGTGGTCTCCTTGCCCCTTTGACACCCAGTAGCTAATTTCAGGTAATGAATCTAGTTCTTTTTCTGCTCACTATATTTCTAGGTGTAGGAGCTCTGGTGGAGTAGTGCCTAAGGCACTTGACTGCTAACCAAAAGCCTGGTGGTTCAAACCCACCAGCCACTCCTCGGAAGGAAGGTTAGGCAATCTACTTCTGTAATGATAAACTGCCTTGGAAACCCAAGGAAGGATTTCTATGAGTCAGGTGTGACTCCATGGCACATAACAACAACAACAACAACAACAATAACAATATTTCTAGGTGTAGGGATTTGGTATTAGACTACATTCTGGTATATCTGACCATACCTTTCAAATGTTTTGCCTGCTTATATTCAGGGATGCATAAATAAAGAGAAAAATGCTCCTTAAATCATCCATTAGCATTTACCTTCCTAGTGCCTAAGGCATTTGACTGGTAAGCAGAAGTCTGCCGGTTTACACTCACCAGCTACTCCTCAGAAGGAAGGTTCGGCAATCTACTTCCGTAGTGATACTGCCTTGTAAACCCAAGGAGGGGTCACTATGAGTCGGATTCGACTCCACAGCAGTGGTTGCCTTGCATTGTATACCTTAAAATAGTCAAATATATAAATATAAATATGTAAATACATATATATGTCAAATACATATATATGAAAACCAAAACCAAACTCACTGCCCTCCATTTGGATCTGACTCAGAGACTCCTCCTTGGGTTTCTGAGACAGTATCACTAGGGAAGTAGATTGCCCAATCCTCCTTCTGAGGAGTGGCTGGTGGGTTTGAAATGCCAGTCTTCTGGTTAGCAGTCAAATGCCTTAGGCACTATGCCACCAGAGCTCCTACATATTCATACACACAAACACACACACACACGTATACATATATATGTATGTATGTATATAAACACACACACACGTGTATACACACACACACACCCCAAAATTCCACATGCAGTGTAGGAACTCAAAAAAATCCAGAGACTTAAGGCACTAGTTAAATAGTATCAATGAGTAAAGATGGTTACAGTGTACATATGTGCTGTGTGTGTGCGTAGGGAGGTGGGGTTCTGGTGACAGGCAGACCATACAAACTTGCTGAGACTATTCCCTGACTAAAGAGACTGCTGAGACCTCACCCAGGTTCATTTTCAGATAGAATTTCTAGCTCAGTTTGGCCAAATCATCCAATTACAAAGGCAAACCAAAAATCCAGATTTTCATGAGAAGTCTCCAAATTTGGAATGTTCACAAAATCAAAAGATAAACAACATTAATTTTTAAGTGATGACATTCTGAAGAATTTTCCTACAATAATGACAGAAATAATGTATTTTTATTTAGTGCTTAGGTAAAATTATGAAACCTTTAAATAAAAAAGAAAAACAACAAACATCCATAGCCAGTCCATCAGTTTATAATCTCTAGGTTAATGCAAATTAACAGTGACTGTTGTTATTGTTGTTATGTGCCATCGAGTCACACCTTATTCATAGCAACCCCTCCTTGGGTTTCCAAGGCAGTATCACTACAGAAGTAGATTGCCCAACATTCCTTCCAAGGAGTGGCTGGTGGGTTTGAACTGCCAGCTTTCTGGTGAGCAGCCAAATGCTTTAGACACTATGCCACCAGAGCTCCTAACAATGACTAGAATATTTGATATTAGGACAAGCCCCGATTATTACAGTATTTCTTGCCAAGTTAGTCATAGTTCTTTCACTTAAACAAAATAGTAGTAATAACTGGCTAATTCTTATATAGCATCTAATGTATCACTTTGAGATACCTCTACAAATCTACCTACCTACCTACCTACATATCTATTAAGTCCTCAAAACAACCCTGAAAGTAGTCATTATTCCTACCCTCATTTTATGGCTGTGGATGCCAAGGGATGGAGGTCAAGTGACTTGCCAAAGGTGGGATGGCTAGTAAGCAGCAAGTAGAATTGCCTCAACAGCCCTTTCTTCCCAGGGTTTATATTTTAACCACTGTACAACTTCCATTGCAAATTTTCTCTGATGCATATTAAATACAGAAATTTTTTTTTTTAACATATAAAAACTTGTTGTTGTTGTTATGTGCCGTTGAGTCGGCCCCAACTCATAGCGACCCCTCCTTGGGTCTCCGAGGCAGTATCACTACGGAAGTAGGATTGCCCAACCTTCCTTCCGAGGAGTGGCTGGTGGGTTTGAA
>NW_006921758.1:1350939-1353468 GCF_000298275.1 Orycteropus afer afer | reverse complement strand
TTGGCATTTCTCAAGCTGAAAGAATTGAAGTAAAAATTCAAGCCTTGAGTTGCACTACTGAAGGATTCTATGGGCAAAATATTGAACAATGCGGGAAGCATCAAAAGAAGATGGAAGGAATACACAGAGTCACTGTACCAAAATGAGTAAGTCAATCTTCAACTATTTCAGGAGGTAGCATGTGATCAAGAACCAACAGTACTGAAGGAAGAAATCTACTTGCACTGAAGGGATCAGTGGAAAACAAGGCTCCAGGAATTAAGAAAATATCCATTGAAATATTTCAGCAAATACATGCCATGCTAGAGGTGCTTACTTGTTTATGCCAAGAAATTTAGAAGATAGTTACCTGGCCAACTGACTGGAAGAGATCAATATTTGTACCCATCCCAAAGAAACATGATCTAAAAGAATGTGGAAATTATCAAACAATATCAATATCATATGCAAGTAAAATCTTGCTGAAGATAATGCAAAAATGGTTGTAGCAGTATATTGACAGGAAAATTCCAGAAATGCAAGGTGCATTCAGAACAAGATGTAGAATGAGGGATATCATTGGTGATGTCAAATGGATCTTAGCTGAAAATAAAGAATACCAGAAAGTTGTCTACTTGTGTTTTATTGACTATACAAAGGCATTAAACTATGTGGATTGTAACAAAGTATGGATAACAATGCAAAGAATGGGAATTCCAGAAAACTTAATTTTGCTCATGAGGAACCTGTACAAGAGGCTACCAAGAGGCTGTCATTAGAACAAAACAAGGGGATATTTCATGGTTTAAAATCAAGAAAGGTATACTCAAGGTTGTGCCCTTTCACCATTCTTTATGCTAAGCAAATAATCTGAGAAGCTGGACTATATGAAGAAGAAAGTGGCATCAGGATTGGAGAGTCATTAACAACCTGTGATATGCAGATGGCACAATCTTGCTTGCTGAAAGTGAAGAATACTTGAAGCACTTACTGATGAAGATCAAAGACTATAGTTTTCAGTATGGGTTACACCTCAACATAAAGAAAACAAAAATCCTCACAACTGGACCAATGAGCAACATCATGATAAATGGAGGAAAGCCTGAAGTTGTGAGGGATTTCATTTTACTTGGATTCACAATCAACACCCATGAAAGCAGCATTCAGGAAATCAGATGTCATATTGCACTAGGCAAATCTGCTGCAAAAGGCCTCTATAAAGTATTAAGAAGCAAAGATGTCACTTTCAAAACTAAAGTGTACCTAACCCAAACCACAGGAGTTCTGGTAGTGCAGTAAGGCAGCTAAGGCATTCAGGTGCTAACCAAGTGTGGAGATTTAAACCCATCATTCGCTCCAAGGGAGAAAGATGAGGAGTCCACTTCCATAAAAATTTACAGTGAAAGAAACCCAATGGGGGTTTCTATGAATTATAATCAACACAATGGCAGTGAGTTTGGGTTTGGTTTTGGTTTTGGAACCCATGCCATGGTATTTTTCAACTGCCTCAGATGCAAGAGAAAGCTGCACAATGAGTAAGGAAGACCAAAGAAGAGTTGGTGACTTTGAATTGTGGTGCTGGTGAAGAATATTGAAAATACCATGGACACCCAGAAGAACGAACAAGTCTGTCTTGGAAGACATGCAGCTGGAGTTGTCCATGGAAGCAAGAATAGCAAGACTTTGTCTCACCTACTTTAGTCATGCTGTCAGAAGGATATCATGCTTGGTAAAGTAGAGGGTCAGTGAAGAAGGGGAAGACACCCTCAATGGGATGAACTGTCACAGTGGCTACAAATGATGGGCTCAAGTATAACAAGAATTGTGAGGATGGTGCAGGGACTTGGCAGTGTTTTGTTCCACTGTACACAGGATCACAATGAGAAATCTGACCTGATGGCACCTAATAACAAGACGTGAATTGAAAATAGAACATTTTTGACATTGTTTCCAGGAATCTTTTCAAGAAAAGCAAAATGAAAGCAGCAAGAATGCCACTGGCTTGATCCATGGACCTACCTTATATGAGCCATAGCTGCTAAAAACTATCAATAAGCGGGGGAAAGGAAAAATATAAGTGAACACAATCTGAAAATTTTACCCAATTCTAAATTTTCCATAGTAACTGTCATATGAAGGCCTCAAAATAAACACTTTGTACAATATATTTATGTACAACACTATTCAAAATGGAACAGAGTATCCTGTTCATTAAGATAACATCTGCAAGCAATGCTGATAAAGGCTAATGTATCATGTATTATTGTGAAAAGGATATAGAGTATGTATTTATTCTTAAATGGGTACACAGGTAGAGCTACTATTGAGACTGACAACTTCATGAAGGCAGAGACCATTTACTCATTACTTCATTTCTATTTAACACTAGTTAACATAAGGAGCATAAGGAACTCTGGTGGTGTAATGGTTAAGCACACGGCTGCTAGGCAGAAAGTCGGCAGTTTGAACCCACACTTGCTCCACCGGAGAAAGATGTGGCGGTTCTACCCTGTCCTATAGGGTTGCTATGAGGTAGAATTGACTCAATGG
>NW_006921758.1:1344044-1350603 GCF_000298275.1 Orycteropus afer afer | reverse complement strand
AAAAAAAAAAAAAAAAGAAGCAAATCATGGCAGCAGTAAAACTATTGCTCTAAGACCTTCAAGATGATATGACCTTTAAAAAAAAAGAGAAATAAAATCCAAAGGGACAATTTTACATTTTCATATGGCACTACAGACAAAAATAATTTGGTATTTGAATCTTGGGGCCTCTGTTTTTAAACATAAAGCAGAGGTGTTTCCCTTAGAAGTAAAGGTCTTAGGGGACATGTCTGTCACAGCAGTTATTTTCTGTTTCACTTGTTGGCAAACTTACATTTCAAAACAACAACAAAAATGAGCCTCCCCAGCTCCCTGTAAACCAAGGAGGTAGAAACAAAAAATATTTCAAAGCAAGAAAGCAAACAGACTGTGAGGACTGAAACTCAGACCAAAGGCATCTGCTCTCCAACTCACACTCCCCACAACCACCCAGCCTTCCTACAATCTTACAGATTTTCCTAAGAGATGTTGCCATTTTAGCTTTGTTTTTCCCTAAGTTCTGGCAATACCCATCACTGCAGGCAAGGCAGCAAAGCCACTAGCAGAATCCAAACCGGAAAACAGAAAAGCTGTTCTGTCTTTTCTTCCCTGCCACTCCATTACTAATTTATTTTTTTCCAAAGTAAAACTTCTTCATTCTATCCAAAATAGCAATAACTAACTTCCAGCAAATAACAATTATTTCATTAAAGGCAAAGAAGGCAGAAATGATTATAGTCTACAGGGCTAAAGGATGGACAAGTTGACACACCAGCCAATTTTTCACTGGGTTCTTACTTTTTTCAGAAAGAACTACTACTACAAACCAGCTAATGTGTTCCTCCTTAAAGAAAAAGACCAAAGTTATCTTTGTTTTCCCTCTTTCCTAACATACCTCCTCCTGAATCCCACCCAACGTGGTGGTTGCCAACAGATTTTCCCGTTCAGTCTTGGTTTAAAAAAAAAGAAAGGAAATAATAAAATAATAATAATCATAAGAAACAATCAAATATGCCATGTTGCCATTGATTAACAATATATCATTTAAAATACAAGAATATCATTAAGATTCTTCATAATTATATCTACACATTGTACTTATATTTTTCCCCTTTTAAATTTAGAATTAATAGCTCACAAAATGCACCCAGGGCCTCGTGCTGAGAAATATATCTCTACTTGTATGAGTACAAAGAGAAGGACAGGAAATCCACCTGCACTCATGGATCACACGAAGCTTACACTTATTTCTCTCTCTGATTTATTATAGTTTGGTTCACATTCAAAGTTGAAATTCAAAACAGTTTGTAAATAATATTACAGAGAAAATGAGATTCTACAGAGAAATGACTGTTTCCAAAGCATGCAACATGTGTCACACACATCCCATGTTAAAAAATGATGTACGTTTAATTGTCATAAAACATATATTAAGTTTGAAAATTCAACTCTATTCCACTAGTGTTTATTGAGTGTTGATATGGTACTTTGTGTGAGGAACTAAAGATTAACAAATCTTTCCTGATGCACTCACAATCTAATGAGGAGACAAAGCAGCGAGAAACACTCAAATAGAAGTAAAAAGAAGATCCTATGGAAATCATGGAAGCAAGTAAATGACTCTCCCACAGTGAGTCACGAGTGGTTTCAGAAAGCAGGCAACACTCAAATGGCTATACAGCTATCCAAAAATAAATTTAAAAATACATAAATAAATAAATAAAAGGGAAAGAACAAACCAGTGTTAATGTAGAATTTAAAAAAAAAAAAAAAGGTACAGAGGAGCTAGACAGTAGGGGGTTAGCTCTGGTGGCGCAGTGCCTACGGCACTTGACTGCTAACCAAAAGACTGGTGGTTCAAACCCACCAGCAACTCCTCGTAAGGAAGATTGGGCAATCTACTTCCATACTGATAACTCACTGCCGTAGAGTCAGATCCAAATCACAATAACCCATCCTTGGGTTTCTGAGGCAGTATCACTATGCAAGTAGATTGCCAAGCCTTCCTTCCAAGTAGTGGCTGGTGGGTTTGAACCACCAGCCTTCTGGCTAGCAGTCAAATGCCTTAGATACTACACCACCAGCACTCCACCTTGTAAACCCAGGAGGGATCACTATGAGTTAGATCTGATTCGACAGCAGTGAGTTTTTGGTTTAGAGAGTAGGGTGCAAAGGTGAGAAATGGTAGATAATTCAGTTGCTAAATGGTAGGATAAATAGCCAGAACATCGGTTTGAAGTCTGATTACTTAAAAAAAAAATATCTTCAGCAACAAGAATGTACATGGCCTTCGGGCATAAAGTGATGTAATTAATTCAGAGTGATCAGAAGGTTATTAACTTTGAAAGTGTCATGACCAAAAGATACATTAACATAAAGCCCATTGTACAACTCTGGCTCCCCATTCAGAAACCAATCATTTTCCAGGGCTTACAGAATAATACCCAATCCTAAGGCATGAGGCCATCTATAACCTGTCCCCAACTAAATGTTTCATACTCTGTATCTCAGTCACAGAAGACTCGTCTTGTCCAAACCTTATCATGATTACACAGTTTTGCTCATGCTGATAGTCAGTTTTAAGTTGCCTTTGCATCCTATGTCATGTATTCCAAGAGCCTACAAAAATCCCGGGACCCAGCTAAAGAGTCATCATATTTAGGGAACTTTCTTTAGCCTTCAAAGGTTTAATTTGTTCCCTTCCTTGGGTTCTCATGACATTTTGTGCATATCTATCATAGTTGTTTATATTACAGTCCTGTGATGGTTAAGAAATCAGCTAATAACCAAAAGGTAAGGAGTTCAAACTCACCAGTACCTCTACAGGGAGAAAGATATGGCAGTCTGCTCCCATAAAGACTTACAGCCTAGTTCTGATAAGATGGTGGAATAGGCAGAAAGACTGCACAGACCCTCTTCAAAAAAGAAAAGGGGAACCAGTTAACTCAGATTCAGAAGATAATCCTGGACTCCTGAGCTTTGAAGGGAAGGATATAGAAGTGAACAAAACTACAACTAGCAGAAGAATTTGCATGAAAACACCAAAATAGTGGACATACAGAACTATGGTCTGGCAGCAATCCTAAGGGTACAGACAGCTGGGACATTGCTGAGTCATGTTAAGACCTATGAATTAACCTAAAAATCAGCCCTACTAGCCAGGGACTGCACGGAGGACTGCTCTGGTGGCTGGTGAATAAAAGGGGAAGCAGCGAAGAGGAAGACAGGGTGAGCTGTGGACTTTTGACAGTTCGGAGGGCACAGCCATTTGGAATGTTTACAAGCAGTTTGACAGTTTTGGATATTTAAAGCGACAGTGTTCTTCCAGATTTCAGGCACATAAGAACAGGCTCCACTTGCCAGGAACCACAAGGACATTCCAGATGCTGATAACTGGTAAGGTGAAACATTCTCCTTGTTACTCTTATAACCCACACCCTCTTGGTGAACGGAGGTGCACTCATCCCTCACTCTCACCCACCTTCTAGGCCAGCAGGAATTCTATACTAGTCTGTGTGCTCCAACAGAATCTGAGTGCCATGCCCTGCCCTGCTCTAATTTTTTTTATTCTTTTTTTAGTTTGTTTGCCTTTGTCTGTTTTAAAACTACTATTATTGTTATTACTTTTGTCCTTTTTGTTATTATTCTTTATTCTTCCCCTCCCAGGTTCTAGTTTTCAGCCTTTTTTCTTTCCCTGTTCCTGATTCAAATTTTTTTTTTTCTTTCTCATGGTTAACCCTGTTCCTTGCTTTTATTTTTGCATTTTTCCCATTTTTTCTTCATCATGCTTCTGCTCTACCTTTTTTTTTATTTTTTTTACTTACTCCCCTCTCCCCAGGTATTGTGATGTATTTTTCTTCTCCCTTTCTCCTTTATTTGTTTAGTGTTCCTGTGAGATTACACAGTTTATTTTTTGTCCATTTGCTTTTACTTTTTTCAGGGTCATTCAATTGTTATTTTTGTCTAACTCAGTGGAAAACAGCAACAGTCGCCATAGAACACAACTACACCCACAGATCCAGCAGCATCACTTACTGAGTGAGAGCCATCACTTACTTCTCCACCAATGGGCCAATGATAAACAACCATCAAGAAATGCCTGACTCACCCTTAGCTACTCTTCACAAGCAGTTAACAGAGATCTAAGTACAATAAAGTCACAATGTCTCAGAGACAACAATCCATCACAGTCCACACAAAGAAGCAAGATGAAGGGGTAAAAACAAGGGAGCAGGATACAGACCCAGAACACCATCCCTGAGGAACAAGCAGCATTGGAACTCCCTGATAAGTAACTCAAAAAAATTTATATTTAGGTATCCTCAAAGGATTGAGAGACAGATCAAGGAAAACAAAGGCAAAATGCTAAAAAAATTTTGGAAAAAATACAAGAACAAAATGACTAAATAAATGAAACATTAGAAATGATTCTAAATCTACAGATAAATATCCAGAAGATTAATACTAAATTGTCAGAAATAGATAACATATTGAAAAGGCAAAGAAGTAGAACTGATGCAATGGAAGACAGAATTAATGATTTGAAGACAAACACCTGAATACTTCTTTGGAAAGGGATCAATCAGAAAAAAGATCAAAATAAAATGAAGAATGCCTACAGTTCATGTGGGATACTATCAAAAGGAATAATCTACATGTCATTGGAATTCCAGAACAGGAGGAGAAAAATAAAACCACTGAGAAAATCGTCCAAGATTGTTAGAACAGAACTTCCCTGATATATCTGATATATCTATTCAGAAAGGCCAATGAACCCCAAACAGGACAGACCCCAAAGAAAATCACCAAGGCATATCATCATCAAACTCATCAAAACCAAAGACAAAGAAAGAATCCTGAAAGCATCATCGGGAAAACAAAAAGTTACTTACAAAGGTCAGCCAGTAAGAATAAGCTCTGATTTCTCAGCAGAAACCATGCAAACAAGAAGGCAATGGAATGGTATATATAAAACCCTGAAAGAGAAAAATTTTCAACCAAGAATTATATACCTGGCAAAACTGTCCCTCAAATATCATGGTGAAATTAGGAGATTTCCAGATAAAGAACAACTAAGGGAATTTGTTGAAACCAGACCAACCTTACAAGAGATACTAAAGGGAGTCCTTTGAACAAAGAATCAAAAATAGCAAACAACTGACAATTAACTACACAAAATGACATAACCCATAAACCACAGTGATAGAAATAAATATCCATAGTGAGATAAGCTTACAAGATTGTAAACAGGGAACCAAAGACACCAATTGGCAAATGAGGACAACTACAAACCAAAAAGAGAAAAAACACTGTGTAGTTACAGAACTGCTAAATGGTGAGGAAGTCAAAAGAGTTGCAAGATAGAATGGACTGTTCTAATCTTTGGCAGAAAATTATAAATTACAAGGTTACCTCAAAGAAAAATGGAAAACCTTCACATCATAATAAAAAGAAAAAGGACAAGCACAAATATTTAGCAAATACTAAAACAGCAGCAATAAAGGAAATGACAACATGATTCATAAACATAATGAGCTCAGCACAGAAAATATTATGGAACAAAGAAACTAGGAACACCATGGAAAAACACGTAACAAAAAATGATAGCAACCAATTCATACTTGTCGATAATTACGCTGAATGTTAATGGATTAAATGCACCACCCAAGAGATGGAGAGTTGCAGATTGGATAAGAAAACAAAACCCATCAAAATGCTGTCTACAAGAGATACACCTTAGAGACAAAGACAAAAATAGACTAAAAATCAAAGGTTGGAAAAAATATATCAAGCAAATGGCAACCAAAAAAGAACAGGAGAGATAATATTATTTTCTGATCAAACTGACTTTAAGACAAAAACCACCATAGGAGACAAGGAAGGACATTATATAATAATTAAAAGATCAATTGAACAAGAAGATATAACCATAATAAATATTTATGGACCCAAAGAAAGAGCCCCCAAATTCAAAAGTCAGACTTTAAGAGAGGTGAAAACACAAATAGATGACTCCACAGTCATAGTAGGAGACTTTAATATACCATTTTCAATGAAAGATAGAACAACTGTAAAGAAACTCAACAAAGATGCAGAAGAGCTAAACAATACAATCCACCAACTTGACCTTATAGACCTCTACACAGCACTTCACCCAACAACAGCACAATATACAATCTTTTCCAGTGCACATGGAACATTTTCCATGATAGATCATATGTTAGGCCATAAAACAAGCCTTAATAAATTAAAAAAAATTGAAACACTGCAAAGCATCTTCTTAGATCATAATGGTATCAAATTAGAAATCAACAATAGGAAGATCAACAATAGGAAAAAGAGTAAACATATGGAAACTGAATAACACCCTCCTTACGAAAGACAGGGTAATAGAAAAAATTAAAAATGAAATTCAAAAATTCTTTGAATCAAATGAGAATGAAAACACAACATACCAAAATCTTTGGGACACAGTAAAAGCCGTGATCAGAGTACAATTTATAGCAAGGAATACAGACATCAAAAAAAAAGAAGAAAGAGCCAAAATCAACACTTTAAACCAACATCTCCAACAATCAGA
>NW_006921758.1:1342849-1343565 GCF_000298275.1 Orycteropus afer afer | reverse complement strand
ACAAAAGAAGAAATTGAACAGGTCATCAAAAAATTACCAACCAAAAATAGTCGTGGCCCAGACGGTTTCACCAGAGAATTCTACCAAACATTCTGAGAAAAACTGACACCAGTTCTACTCAAACTATTCCAAAACACAGAAAAGGATAGAATCTTCCCTAACTCATTTTATGAAGCCAGCATAACCTTGATACAAAAACCAGCAGAATACATCACTCAAGAGGAAAACTACAGACCAATATCTCTCATGATTATAGATGCAAAAATCTTCAACAAAATTCTAGGCAATAGACTCTAACAACATATCAAGAAAATCATTCATTATGACCAAGTAGGGCTCTTATCAGGTATGCAAGGATGGTTCAACATTAGAAAAACAATCAATGTCATCTACCACATAAACAAAACAAAGAAAAAGAGCCACATGATCATATCAATTGATGCAGAAAGGCATTTGATAAAAATCCAACACCCATTCCTGACCAAAACTGTCAGCAAAATAGGAATAGAAGGGACATTCCTCAACATAATAAAGAGCCTCTATGCACAACCAACAGCCCACATTATTCTCAATGGAGAGAGACTGGAACCATTCCCCTTGCGAACAGGAACCAGACAAGGATGCCCTCTATCAACACTTCTATTCAACATTATACTGGAAGTCCTACCCAGGACAATAAGGCAAGAAAGGGAAATCAAAGGCATCCAAATTGGTAA
>NW_006921758.1:1299800-1341685 GCF_000298275.1 Orycteropus afer afer | reverse complement strand
AATCAAAACAAAAATGAGATACCATCTGGTCCCAGCACTAGTAGCAAAGTTCAACAAGACAGAAAATAACAAATGCTGGTGAGGATGTGGAGAGTTTGGGACTCTCATACACTGCTGGTGGGACTGTAAAATAGTACAACCATTGTGGAAAGCAGTATGGTGACTCCTTAAAAAGTTAGAATTAGAAATACCATTTGACCCAGACATTCCATTACTAGATATATACCCTAAAGAAGAGAGAGCCATGACAAGAACAAACATATGGACACCCATGTTTATCACAACACTGTTTACAATAGCCAAAAGATGGAAACAACCTAGGTGTTCATTAACTGAGGAATGGATAACCAAATTATGGTACATACACGCAATGGAATACTATGCAATCCTAAAGAATAACATAGGATCTGCAAAACACCACATAACATGGATGAACTTGGAGGAGATTATGCTGAGTGAAATAAGTTAATCACAGAAGGACAAATATTGTATTAGTCCATTATAGTAAAAGTCAAGGAAAGGTTTATCTATGGAAGGACATTTTCTTTGTTGGTTACCAGGGGTGGGAAGGGAGGGGAGGAACATTGTTAGATAGGTAGAGATAAGTATTGATTTGGGTGAAGAGAAGGGCAATGTAACAAATGTGAGTGATCAACATGGTGGCATTGAGGAAGAGGAAGACATAGAGAGGTACATGGGAGGTACCCAGACAGCAAAAATGAACCTTTCTGCATGTACAGTGCTGTGTTGTCAGTGAAGGCCAGCATGGGTATACAGGTGGATAGATTGGTGGACAGGCTGAACTACTAGCATGTCTATGCATTGGGGAGTGTACTCAAGATCATTTATAGAGTTGGCAGACAGTATTTCTACAAGTATATTTTATGTTCTGTAAGAATTCCCAGGTGTATAGTAGAGCTGACAAGGAACAAGGTTGTAGTCATTTCTTGGTCACAGCCAGCTACCCAGAGGGAGTGAGTATTTGAACATTTGGGCTTGGGACCATAGTCTCAGGGAACATGAACTCAACTGGCAAAACATACTACACAAAACATTGTTCCACCTCCAATTTTGGCGAGTAGCAACAGGAATCTCAAAAGCTTGCAAGTGGCCATCTAGATGCAACGATGGGTCTCTCCCTATCCAGAGAAAAGAAGAATGAAGAAAGTCAAAGATTCGTGGAAACAATTAGTTGAAGTGACTGGTACACCATCCGATCTGCAGCCTACATGACTATGAGACTAAAAGAACTAGATGGTGCCTGGCTAACACTGTCAACCACTCAGACGGGGATCCATGTAGGAGAACCTGGACAGAGAGCGAGAACAATGTGGAACAAAACTCAAAATCATTTGGGGAAAAAAAAGAGGCGGGGACTAGGTTTGCTGGTCTTATAGAACCTGGTGGAACCACTGAGACTATGGCCCCTGGCTGCCTTTCATGTCTGGAACTGAACCCATACCTGTGGCTTCCAGCCAAACAAAAGACAGGCATATGAGGTGAACATTTACCAGAGGTGGATATACTCTTTGTGGAGAACAATCACGGGAGAAAGAAGGGATGTTTATGCACAGACAGCTAGCTCAGGGAGCAGGAGTGCACGGAGGGATGGACACAGGGAAGAGGTAACTATTGGGAGGACGTGGGAGGGGATCTGTTGCACTGTGGTAAATTGTAGTCAATGTCATGAGACAAAGTGTATGTGAATGGCTGTATGGAAAGTGAATTTGTTCTGTAAACTTTCACCCAAATCAGAATTTAAAAAAAAAAAGAAAGAAAAAGTCTTACAGCCTAAGAAACCCTATGTCTGACAGCATTGCTAGGAGTTGGAATTGGCTAAAACAGTGTGGGTTTTTTTTTTTTTTTGGTGATGTTGATGTGAACATATCTACCATCAAATTAAGTTTGTTGAGGGAAGAAGTTTGTCATCTCTTCTTGACATATGTTGCCTAAAATGTTTTGAATTTAGTAAATGTTAAACAAATATTTAATGAGCTATACCAAGAGAAAACATTCAGGTATGTTTGTATTTTTTTTTAATGTAATTTTAACAATTTGTGTTGTTATGTGGCATCAAGTCGGACCCGATTCATAGCGACCCCCCCCCTTGGGTTTCCGAGGCAATATCACTACAGAAGTAGATTGCCCCATCTTCCTTCCAAGTAGTGGCTGGTAGGTTTGAACCTCCAGCCTTCTGGTTAGCAGTCAAGTGCCTTAGGCACATTTAACGATTTAGGAAGGTTAAATAACTGTCAAACTTCATTTTAACAAAGTAGGGTTATCCTTTCCACTGGAAGTATATCACTTCTATGAAGAATTCATGGTATTTTACAAACACCATTCCCTCTCATTTTTCATCAACTTTGTTATTTATTTCCAACTTGATACATGATCTCTGATCCTCATTTCATATACATACATACATATACACTGTACATGCAAACATGTGTATAAGTAGGGCTGAAAGATCCAAATACTGAAACGGTATTATACTTTTCATAATTAACAGATGATACTTTACTTTGTTAAAATTATAATGATCACTATAAACAGTTATTCTTATTTTTCTGTTGTTTCTCATATGTAATATACTACATACACATCACTTTAACTCATAATTAATGGCAAACTGTACCATCTATATTTTAATCCAAAGGGGGAAAAAAAGCTATGATGTTAAAATTCACCTTTAACAAATATGCAAAATACTACGTCTGTTTGATTTTACTTTGCCTTCAAGAACCACAGATTGTCTGCTCTAAGTGGTTTATTCGTTAAAGGTCCTTAACCAAACCTAACTCAGTACCTTTCACTGTGTTGATATATGTTTCACAAAATGTAGAGATCCTCACAATATTGCACAGAAGATCATCTTCAAATTAATTTGTTTCCATAAGAGCATTATATTTTCCAGACCCAAATGATCTTGTGTCCATTAAATGGTTATGGAGTAGATGCCCAAATATTGGCAGGAGCCTCAAGAAGAGAGAGAAGATGACCAGGGCACCTAACAGTTATGGACTCTCCAATGAAAATACGTTGGGCAAATGAGAAGGATACTGGACTGTAGCGTTGCTATAATATACTAGAAATACAGTAACAAGACCTGAAGGGTGTACACATCAGACCAAAGAAAATACAGGAACAAAAGCCATGAAGGCTGAGTAGGACCAGGTATTGGGGGAAAAAAAAAAAAAAAAACCTACACTGCATCTAAATAGGGATCTCTGTTGGCATAGTGCCTAAGGCACTTAACTGCTAACCTGAAGGCTGGTGGTTCAAACCCACCAGCCACTCCCTGGAAGGAAGGTTGGGCAATCTACTTCCATAGTGATACAGCCTCAGAAACCCAAGGAGGGGTCACTATGAGTTGGATCTGACTCTGCGGCAGTGGTCACGTTTCATTTTTGAGTCTGAATATCCAGGAAAGCCAAGCCCTCAGCGATTCGATATCTACTACTAGAGGACTTTTTGAGGCAAAAACATGAATTTTCCTTTCTGGCCTTAAGGGAGCTCAGTACTAGAATGGGGCCAAGGAACTTTATGGAAATCAACAAGTCCACTTTAACTGAAATAGAACTCTTTAATATTAAATCGCAACAAACTGTCATTGGGAAGATGGGTGGAAATTTTCGCTTTTAACATCCTTATGAGACGTCTAAATTTGTAAACTATAAAAATACTTTAATGAATTTCATTTCTCCTTAGGTCAAAATAAGAAAAAGAAAAGTCCAAATTTCTTATCAAATAATATGAACATTTTTCCTTTATTTAATACTCACTGTATTTCAAAATTATCATTGAAAATAAGTTGATTAATGTCGGTTGTTCTTGGGAACAGTAGGAGAGGTAGCATTTTCATCTAGTTGGCTCAACATTCTTTTTTTTTTTTTTTTAATTAGTTATCCTTTGACAGTACTCTTTAAGCACCCTAGGTCTTTTAGCTAGGTAAAATTAAGTGGCAATAAACCAAACCAAAAACCCAAACTCACTGCTGTCAAGTCAATTCCACTCACAGTGACCCCTCCTTGGGTTTCCGAGGTGGTATCTTTAGGGAAGTAGATTGCCCAACCTTCCTTGAAAGGAGTGGGTGGTGGGTTTGAACTGCCAGCCTTCTGGTTAGCAGTCAAGTACCTTAGGCATTACGCCACCAGGACTCCCAGGTGGCAATAACAAATGAGTAAAAATTAAGACCCTTAAAACCTAAGAACACACAAGAAAATGATCATTTAAATGTTTGGATTTTTATTATCCACTGCTGTGTTAAAACTGTCAACTCAGAATCAATAACCTGAGTACTAACTTATGGAAAGTGAATATATTTTTTAAAACTAATATGCAAGAAAAAAAAACCCTTAGTTGTGGAATTGATTACAACTCACAGGAACCCTACATAGAACTCTCCCCTAGGGTTTCCAAGGCTGTAATCTTTATGGAAGCAAACTGCCACATCTTTCTTTTGTAGAGTGGCTGGTGGGTTCAAACCACCAACATTTTGGCTAATAGCCAAACACTTAACCACTGCTCTGCCAGGGCTCTTAATATCCAAACAGATTACAAATTAATTGGCTCTTCTGGCAATATATGTATTTTTTTTTAAATGTGCTTTCGAAGAAACAAAATGAAAACAAAGAAAAGCTCAACATAAAGAAGTGGTACCATTTCAAACAATGTAAATTTCAAGTGTAACAATGAGCAATGAAATTAGTATTGTTCTGCATAGAGCAATACTTTAGATAAAAACAGTCTATTTACCTCATAATAATATTGATTCCCATCATAAAATGTGTAAAACCAACAAATTAATATGAAATCTTAAGCTACCTTAAATAGTGGAAACAACCAAAGTTATATATAGACAATGATATAAAGGAAAAGGAGAAAAAAAGCAAAACCATCAGTTTAGAAACTTTTATCAAAACTAATGTTGCTTCATTTATTTTTTATCCTTATTTCTCTCCCTTAATTTAAAAAAATGCTTAAATTCTGTATTATAACCTGAATAATATTGGATAGTATATTAAATGCAGGGTTCTTCAAAGTATGAGCCAAGGTTTACATATTATTGAGCTTGCCTTCATCTGAGCAGTTGACAACATACACCCAATACAGAAAAAGTAAAAGTGAACCTACTAGCTATTAAAATTATTTAACTTCACTGTGAAAGGAAAACAAACAAATGAACAAAAATAACTTGCCTAAAAGGTGAATCCCAAGTAGCCATAAATAAAATCACACAAGAAAATGTAATTAAATATCATCTATTAGGGTAAATATAATCTGCACTTATTTACTGTAACAATGAAAATTTTATAAATACAAGTTTTCATCTCAGAATATCTAATACCTTTGTGAAAAATTTTTAGATCTACTATTTTTTGAAAGCTAACAGGACTGAACAGCTTGTGCTGAATTAAAAGAAAACATTTCAAAATTTTACAGTTAAAAAAAATTAAGTTTTATCAGGCTCTATTAATAAGCAGGAAAATAATAACTCAACAGTTTAATACAATTATATCATTCTTTGGTATTTCCATTTAATAAAACCAATCCAGTCATTGCTATCAAGTTGATTCTGACTCACAATGACCATCTAGGACAGAGTAGAACTGTCCCATAGGGTTTCCAAGGCTATATAATCTTTCCTGAAGCAGACTGCTACATCTTTCTGGAGTTGGTGGGTTAGAACCACCACCCTTTCAGTTAGCACTTGAGCACTTAATCACTGTGCCAGAAGGCTCCATTTTCCACTTAATAAAAGGGAGCAATGAACACGTTGCTCAAAACCAGAGGTTCATACAAATTCTCCACTCATCCTCATTGGGACTACATAATTTCTCTTTTCAATTCAAATCATGAATTTTGGAGCTCCTTCCCATCCCCCTCTTAAACTCTCACAAACTTAAGTGGAATGAAGGATATTAAAATTAAGTATACAACCAATAAATGTAACTATGTTACTGACTGGTGGGGAGGAGGGTAACATGAAAAGTAAATGGCTAAATTGTTCACATTGGGAAAACAGACTTTGTTCTGTATACTTTCTAAGAACTTTGGTATAATGCTTCATTTTTAATTCATTCAAACTGATTCAAAATTCACCTGAATACTGAAATTGGCCTAGGTTTTTTTTTTTTTTTTGGTCTCCTCAAATGACATTTTAATTAATACATGCAAGGAAAACTATAAATAAACACAGCTTGATATTCTAACTTACTTTTTGAAAAGCAGACTCATGTAAACCTAAGATAGCTAGCTATGTGAGCATTCATAGGAAAAGGATGAAAGTGAAAGGAAATTTGCAATATATGACCATTGAACAGCTATATCTAAGAAAGAAAGTGTTTCACATACTTCAGTGTGATAATACTGGTGAAATTTGCCCTAGTTGATTGCTCTGATTATATAGTCAACATTTATTGAATTGTTACAAAGTCAAAAGTATAGTTGAGTTGTCCATGGAGTATTGTGCCTAAGGCATTTGACTAACCAGAAGGCTGGTGATTCAAACCCACCAGCCACTCCTCAGAAGGAAGACTGGGTAATCTACTTCCATAGAGATACCACCTTGGAAACCCAAGGAAGGATCACTATGCATCAGAACTGACTCAATGGCAATGAGTTTGGTTTGCTTTTTGGTTTATAAGTAGTAGTCCTGTTGACCCAGTGGTTAAAGTACTGGTGGCTAATTGAAAGGTTAGCAGTTTGAACCCACCTGTCATGCTGTGAAAGATGTGGCAGTCTATTTCCATAAAGATTACAGCCTTGGAAATCCCATAAAGGTAGTTCTATTTTGTCTTATAGGGTTGTTGTAAGTAGGAATCAACTGGAGGGCAATGAGTTTGATTAGGAAAAACTAGGTGAGAGTTAAAATAGGAGATAGACCGTTCTTACTTCTAAGCTCAGATGCCACAGCGGTGAAAGTGTTAGGCTGCTAACCAAGAGGTCAGCGACTCAGACCCACCATTCTCTCCACGGGAGAAAGATGTAGCAATCTGCTTCTGTAAACCCTGACAGCCTTTGAAAATGCTACTGGGCACTTCTACCCTGTCCAACAGTGTCATCTATGAGTTGGAATCGACTTGATGGCAATGGGTTTATGAAGTAGGTACTATTATTATCTCTGTTTCACAAATGAGGAAACTGAAGCAGACACAGAGAGATAAATCAACTTAACCAATGAATCCATGTTGTCTGTGATATTACCAGACCTGTGAAACTAGGGAATCTTCCTAGAGCCCACATCAATGATATACATGACTGCCTATTTCTGGAACAAGATACCATTACTCATCTTCAATTCTAATCCCCTGCCCAAAAAAGCCCTCTCTAATACACATACAAGGATTAGGTCCTCTATAACACCTTGTCTTTTCCTACTCACAATATTTGCCATTATTTATTGCAATTACTTGCTTAGTATCTGTCCCCCTTATAAACTATAAGCTTGACAAGGACAAGAGCTAGGTGTATTTTGTTCATTGTTCAGTCTCCAGTAGCTAGTATTGCCTAGTATATCCAAAATATTGAATAAATATTGCATGAATGAATGCACACGCATTCTAATGCAGCTTTAAAAATCTGTTATAACTCACAAGTATCTTTCAGAAATATCTATCAGTAAGCACAAATTTTGAGAATTCACCAAAAATAATAATAGGTAATTCAGTCCTCACGATAGCCTATGCATCATCCTATGCATTTTATACAGATTCATGTACTTAATAATCAAGAAAAAATATATATATATAAAGAGGAAAATGAGGTTTGTTGTTGTTAGGTGATGTGGAGTCATCTCTGACTAACAGCGACCTTATGTACAACAGAACAAAACACTGTCCAGTCCGGTGCCAGCCTCATGATCCCTGCTATACCTGAGCACGTCATTGCAGCAGTGTCAATCTATCTCCTTGAGCTCCTTCCCCTGTTTCACTGACCTTCTAATTTACAAGCATGATATCCTTCTCCAGGGAATGGTCCCTTCTGACAACATGACCAAAGTAAATGAGATGAAGTCTGGTCATTCTTGCTTCCAAGGAGCATTCTAGCTGCACTTCTTCCAGGACAGATTTGTTTGTTCTTCTGGAAGTTCAGGCTGGCAGTTCAAACCCACCAGCCACTCCTCAGAAGGAAGGTTGGGCAACTACTTCCGTAGTGATACCGCCTCAGAAACCCAAGGAGGGGTCTCTATGAGTCAGGTTTGACTCAATGGCAGTTAGTTCACTAACACCACAACTCAAAAGCATCAACTCTTCTTCAGTCTTCTTTATTCATTTTTCAGCTCTCTCATGCAGATGAGGCAACTAAAAATACCACGGCTTGGGTTAGATGCTCCTTAGTCTTCTAGGAGGCATCTTTGCTCTTTGGCACTCAAAAGAGGTCTTTTGCAGCAGATATGCTGAATGCAATACATCTTCTGATGTCTTGACTGCTGCTTCCATTGGTGTTGACTGTAGAACCAAATAATATGAAGTCTTTGACAACTTCAATCTTTTCTCCATTTATTGTGATGATCCTTATGGGTCCAGTTGTGAGGATTTTTGTTTTCTTCATATTGAGGTATAATCCACACTGCAGACTGTAGTCTTCAATCTTCATCACTAATTTCTTCAAGTCAGCCTCACTTTCAGCAAGCAAAGTTGTGTCATCTGCATATCACAGGCTGTTAATGAGTCTTCCTCCAATCTTGATGCCATGTTCCTCTTCATAAAGTCCAGCTTCTCAGATTATTTGCTCAGCATACCGATTGAATAAGTATGGGGAAATGATACAACTCTGACACACTCCCTTCATGATTTTAAACCATGCAGTATCCTCTTGTTCTGTTAAAATGACAGCCTCCTGGTCTATGTACAGGTTCCTCATGAGTACAATTAAGTGTTCTGGAATTCCCATTCTTCTTAATGTTACCCATTATTTGTTATGATCCACACAATCGAATGATTTTGCACAGTCAATAAAACACAAGTAAACCTCGTTCTTGTATTCTTTGCTTTGAGCCAAGACCCATCTAATATCAGCTGTGATATCCCTCATTCCACATCCTCTTCTGGATCCAGCCTGCATTTCTGGAAGTTCTCTGCCAATATTCTGCTGCAACCACTTTTGAATTATCTTCAGTAAGATTTTACTTGCATGTGATATTAATGATATTGTTTGGTAATTTCCACATTCTGTGGGATCACCTTTCTTTAGAATGGGTACAAATATGGATCTCTTCCAGTAACTTGGCCAGGTAGCTGTCTTCCAAACCTCTTGGCATAGCTCCAAGCACCCACCTGCTCTGTGCACCCATCTTGCTTACCTAACCTGTTCAAGTTGAAGCTGAGGATAATTTTAAAAAGTCCACAAGAGCCAAAATATGACCTTGATTATATCCCTCCTGAATTTAGAGACCATCTAAAGAATAGAATTGATGCATACAACATGAATGACTGAAAATCAGAGGAATTGCAGGATGACATAAAGAATGTCACCAATGAAGAAAGCAAAAGGTCATTAAAAACACAGGAAAGGAAGACCAAAATGGATGTCAGAAGAGACTCTGAAACTTGCCCTTGAATGGAGCGTTGTTGTTGTTTTATACCACCGAGTCAGACCCAACGCATAGCAACCCCTCCTTGGGTTTCCAAGGTGGTATCACTATGGAAGTAGATTGCTCAACCTGCCTTCCGAGGAGTGGCTGGTGGGTTTGAACCGCCAGCCTTCTGGTTAGCAGTATCTTAGGCACTATGCTAACTGAGCTCCTTGAATGCAGAGTTTGCTAAAGCAAATGGAAGAAATGACAAGAGAAAAGAGCTGAACAGAAGATTTCAAAGAGCAACTCAAGAAGACAAAGTCAGTTATTATAACGAAATGTGCAAAGACCTGGAGTTAGAAAAACAAAAGGGAATAAAATAACATTTAGAGAGGTTAAATAACTAGCTCAAAGTCAAATAACTAATGAAAGGCAGATCCAGGATATGAACATAGGCTTCTCAAACTAGTATTTTCCCTATTTGACTTCTTTGGGAGGCATGACATCAAACAGTTAGAATACAGGATTGGAAAATATTGCTTCTTGACATATATTTACCAAATACTAGAGTAGGATAGTTAAAACAGAAGATAGACTGTTCTTTCTTCTAAGTTTCTTAAAAATTTACCAAACATTTTAGATATATTAAATAAGATTGCTTCTGATTTCCAAACAGTGAAAGAAGTAAAAATAAAAAGGAGAAGAAAAGAAAATGAACAGAAGGTATTTTGATTGAGGTAGTTGTCTTTTAGAAGGTTTTGTTTTTAGAGACAATGCAAAATGGTAGTTTTAATTGCATTCCAAGATAAGAAAATATAGTTTTATAACATCACTCTATTACATAGATTTTGTAATCGATATTATTTGATTATTGCCTGAAAATATTTCTTATTTATTGTTGTATTCAGAGTAGACTTTTTGAATAAGTTCTGATTCTGTTTGGGCTATTTTCTCAACTAGTCCCAAATACCTCTAAAATGGACAAATCGCCATGGTTCAGATAGCTTTCTGATCAGATTACATCTCTTAAAATTCTAAGCAAAAAAAAAAGTTTTCATAGATTTTGTGTACTAAAATCTGAACTTGTTATGTATCCACTTCTGACAGATAAAATTATAATCTTTAATAATATAAAAAAGGAGATGGTCTAATCTCTCCTTTAAAAGTTCTTCTCTAATCTGAATATAGTCATCAGAACACTGTAGGGTCACAGTAAGTCAGAATCCACTCGATGGCAATTTTTTGTCATTTGAGACAAGTGGTTTGGAATTTTCAAAAATGTCAATGTCAAGACAAAAATATGTGCAATGTGTAATTGTGTACAGTTAAAGAAGACCTAGAGAAATATGCCAGCTAAATTCAGTAACCAAAGCTTGAATTGATTTGGATATAAAGCAGGGGGGCTTTCAAAGGCATGACTGTGAAAGTAAATAAATGTGAATATGGACTGTGTATAATATTTTTCCACTGCATGTCTGTCAGTTTGTTATACTTTGGTGGCTTGTGTGTTGCTGTGAGGCTGAAGGCTATGCCACTGGTATTTCAAAAACCAGCAGGGTCACCAATGGTGGACAGGTTTCAGCAGAGCTTCCAGACTAAGACAGATGTATTGCACAGGACAAATCTACTGCAAAAGACCTCTTTAAAGTGCTGAAGAGTTAAGATGTCTCCTTGAAGACTAAGGTGTGCCTAACCCAAGCCATGGTACTTTCAATTGTCTCATATGCATATGAGAGCTGGACAATGAACAAGGAAGATTGAAGAAGAGTTCATGCTTTTGAGTTGTAGTGTTTGAGAAGAATACTGAAAGTACCATGGACTGCCAAAAGAATGAACAAATCTATCCTGGAAGAAGTGCACCCAGAATGCTCCTTGGAAGTGAGGATGACCAGACTTAGTCTTACCTACTTTTGTCATGTTGTAAGAATGGACCATTCTCTGGAGAAGGACATCATGCTTGGCAAAGAGGAGGGTCAGCAAAGAAGGGGAAGGCCCTCAATGAGATGGACTGACACAGTGGCTGCAATGATGGGCTTGAGGATAGCAAGGATCATGAGGACCAGGAAGTGTTTCATTCTGTTGTATGTAAGATCACTGAGTCGGAGCCAACTCAGCACCTAACAACAGCAACATAATATTTTTGTATTAATGTTAGCTTTCTTGGTTGTACTAAGGTTATTGCAGATATGTAGGAGAATGGCCTAGCTCTCAAAAGTGTTATCACCATCAAGTACATCAGAAAAGACACACATACTCACCCACATGTATGTATGTATATATATATAGAGAGAAAGCAAATGAGGCAGAAATTAACAATTATTGAAACAAGGTGAAAAGTATAAGAATGCACATTATATTACTCTTTCAACTTTTCTACAGTCTTGGAATTTTGGGAGGATAAAAGGGAGGTAGGAGCAAAATGAAGAATAAACTCGTATCTCATTAATTGGGACACTTTTAAGATGACCAACCAGGATGTCTCAGTTATATCAAGTGTAAAATAAAAAATCTGGCTGATGACTTAAATTTGCCATTATGATCCATAAGTGCCTAAATATTGTCATAATAAGCAGCTCTAAAATAACTGTGCCAAACTCAAACTATCAATCTTGAAGAAAAGCTTTAGTTTTCAAATAGAAAATAGTGATAATTTTTAATGACATGTTCAGATTCACAGTGATAAAATGTAAAATGTTTTCTTTTTCCTTCTTCACTCTTTCTTGTACTTAGCTCTCCTCCTCTTTATTCACACAGATATACTTTTTGTCTTGCCAAACAAATTATTCACATAGTGAAGTATCCACTAAATTTTTTACATGAATATATCCAGACAGGGATGTTTCTGTGTCACTACTGTAAATGCAGATGTACTACTAAATCATATGAACTACCAACACATCCAGTTGCCATAGAATTGAAACATGGTGACCCCATGTGTGTCAGAGTAGAACTGTGCTCCACAGTTTCCAAAGGCTGATTTTTCTAAAATGAATTGTCCAGATTTATTTTAAAGCACCTCTGGGTAGATTCGAACCTCCAACCTTTTTGTTAGCAGCTGAGTATGCTAACTATATGTTCCACCCAGGACTCCATATCATATGAAAGCAATTAAATTACTTCACTGTTATTTTAATGCATTTAGTTCACTTGAGATGTCTTTCAGAGTTAAGTCAATGTAGAGGGCTCATTAAGATCTAGTATTGCTCGAAATCGGCAGAAACTGCACATATTTATCAAAGTGGACAATGAGTAATAGAAGCCGTAATGTGCTTCAAATGAAAATGATCCTGGCTGTGTTGTATTAAATCAAACTCTGGGGTCTCATCGGAATGCTCTTCAGGTACTTGAGCAGATCTGAAAGTGTTTCCTGAGGAACATTCTCACTTTTTCACTATGTACTCCTAAACCTAGAGTCAATTTAAGGATAGAGGTGGGAGTGCCCTCAGTCTAGGCAAGAATACAGCTCAGTCAAGAACTGATTGTTCTTCATTTCTTAGCAACAGCCTGGATGTAACAACTGTTATTTAAAGGAGATAGTTTAAAAGACACGTTAGCCTTTTCTTAGATATCTGCCAGTATGCTTTCATCAGGAAATCTACATATTTGGCAAACATTAGTTTACTTACTTATAGAAATGCCTTCCTTCAGTAAGTTATCATTCTATATTCTTTCTCTTATCTGGTCTGTACTAAAAATAGCAATATGAAGAAGGCTCTAAATCTTCCGTGATACTTTTCCTACTGAAGACAAAGGACAGACTCATAAAATAAGTTACTCTCTCAAACGTCAAGGTACCGAACTAATTGTGAGTACTAATAAAATCATGTTTTTTTTTTCCCTTATCATAACATGATAACTATAAATCTCATTATGGCCGTCACATAACTAAGAATTATTTACAGCCAAGGTTTTAGAAATAATTATCTTCCCTCTTTTTTATATATGTATGTACAAATATGTAATATATGTATTATGTATGTTTTATAATATAGTATAATTATATATTATATGTATATAAATATGCACATGTATTATATGTATGGCATATAAGTGCTTATATGAGATGAATATTTTATTTTAAATATTTTAAAATCCTTTTGGGATGTAGTTGGGGTTCCATTAAATCCTGTACAAGTCATTGACTTCAACCTTATTTATAAAACACTTGGTATTCATACATCAGTACGTCATCTAATGTTATAAGGGGTTGATGTTTGAGTGGTCGAACTCTTGCTTTCCACAGTGGAGACCCAGGTTCAATTCTAGCCCATCCATCTCACGCACAGCCACTATCTGTCAGTGGTGGCCTGAGTGTTTCTATGATGCTGTGTAGGCTTCAACAAAGCTTCTAGACTAAGATAGACTCTGAAGAAAGGCCTAGAAATCTACTTTTAAAAATACACCAATGAAAACCCTGTGGATGACAATGCTCAATTTGCATCAGGGGTATGACACAGGACCATGCAGTAGTTAGTTCCATTTATGCACGTGTCATTCTTTGTAAATGACTAACATCTGTTAAAGGAAATAACGTACATTACTTGGACATGCTAATTTCTAATTTAAGCAGTAAATGGCCTTAAAATGAGATTATAATCTTCATTTCACAGATGAAGAAATTAAGGCATGGCAAGTTTATATAACCTGAGAAAATCACATGGCTAATAAATGGTGGAGTTGTAAAATAACTTTAAGCTGTCTAATTCTAAAGCCTACTCACAACTACAAAGTGATTTGACCTCTCCTTTTTAAGAAATTAAAAAAAAACAAAACAAAACAAAGAAAGCACCAGAAGTCTCAGCCACACCTACATATGGAGCAACCCTTAAAAGATCAATACTTAAAACAGAGGTCCTTGATCACTTCACAACTACTGTTGTTAGGTGATTCCGAGTCAGTTCTAAACCACTGTGATTCTATGTACAACATAACAAAACACTGCCCAGTACTGTTCCATCCATACAATCATTGCCAAGTTTGAGGTCAGTGTTGTAGCCACTGTGTCAATCTATCTCATTGAGGGTCTTCCTCTTTTTCAAAGATCCTGTACTTTAGGAAGCATGAAGATCTCACCATCCTCACTTCTAAGGAGCATTCTGGCTGTACTTCTTCAAAGAGAGATACATTCATTCTTCTGGCAGTCCATGGCATATTCAATATTCTTCACTAACACCATATATGGGAGTTCTGGTAGCACAGAGCCTAAGGCACTTGACTGCTAACCAGAAGGCTGGCAGTTCAAACCCACCAGCCACTCCTCAGAAGGAATATGAGGCAATCTACTTTGGTAGTGATACTGCCTGGGAAACCCAAGGAGGGGTTGCTGTGAGTTGGGTCCAACTTGACAGCACATAACAACAACAACACCATATATGCATCAATTCTTCTTCAGTTTTTCTTATTAATTGCCTAGCTTTCACATGTATATGAGGTGATTGAAAATATAATGGTTTGGGTCAGGTGCACCCAAATCTCAAAGTGACATCTTTGCTTTTTAACACTTTAAAGAAGTCTCTTGCAACAGATTTGCACAGTACAACAACTCTTCATTTAATGACTGCTGCTTCCATGGGCACTGATTGTAGATACCAGTAAAATGAAATCATTCACAATTCCAATCTTTTCTCCGTTTCTCATGATGGTGTTTATTGGTCCAGTTGTGAAGAGTTTTGTTTTCTTTATGTTAAGGTATAATCTATAGTGAAGGGTATGATCTTTGATCTTCATCACTGAGGGCTTCTAGTCCTCTTCACTTTCAGCAAGCAAGGTTGTATCATCTGCATGTCACAGGCTGTTAATGAGTCTTCTTTCAATCCTGATGCTACCTTCTTCTTCATATAATCTAGCTTCTTGGATTATTTGCTCAGCATACAGTTTGCATAACCCTGATGCACACCTTTCCTGATTTCCAAGTATACTGAAGAATGTTGTTTTCGTAGTAAAATTGAAAAACCTAGTGTACTAAAACTAAGAGGTTATTCTCCATTCCCAATGCTTTACTGTTTTCAAGAACTTTCAAGCTTTTTACCATCACATTACTTTATTATCATAGCCAATAGAGTGTTATACTTAAAATTACCAATACCTCCTCTCGCTACCCAGTAAAATCATTATGTCATGGCTACAAGTTAGATCAAAGTATTATTACCATATTCATTGCATCATTATTTTCCAATATATCACAAAGTTCTTCATAGTAATATATCCATATTAGATGAGAATGCTGACATACTTAAAAATGACTATACTATAAAGAGGCTTCCCACTGACTGAAATAGCAAAGAATTAATCACATAAACTTTCTGAGTCAAGGCATTGCCTGTCTATAAAGATGCTATTTCAATAGGTGGTCTGCTATAAAAGACTTAAGAATGAGATATTTGAGAAATATTGCACAGTTACACGTATCCCAGTAAAGAGATTCTATCTAGAATGCAAATTATAAATTTGGATCTCTCAAAAACAGTTCTAAGTAGATTTTACCAAGAAACCCTTCACATAAGTGTCAAGATCATCTGGATATATACCATCTCACATATCACCTTCTACCATGAATGAATTAAGTTATTCAGAGAAGATAAACTGGAAGTTTATATCACAGCCAATTGTATGTAACTGATAGTGTTTGTATTTTTAATATTTATCTAGCAACTGAGATTACATCTGGCATGTTGTTGCTGTTATGTGCCATCGAGTCGGACCCGACACATAGTGACCCCTCCTTGGGTATTCAAGGCAGCATCACTATGGAAGTAGATTGCCCCATCTTCCCTCCGAGGAGTGGCTGGTGGGTTTGAAGCACCAGCCTTCTGGTTAGCAGTCAAGTGCCTTAGGCATAGTGGGCATTTAACATATATTTGTAGAATGAGTAAAGAAATGTTTCCCATTTAATTAAATAATAATTATAATGTTATATGAGGAATTTATTATCTAGATCAATACTGCTATGCGGTGTGCTTAGAGTGAAGGTTTTGGAGATGGATTGCCTGGGCTTGCATTCCACTTCTGCCACTTGTCAGAAATTAGGTCTGTTTTTCACTCTATTTCATTTTCTTCATTTGTGAAATGAGGATGAAAAATAAGATTGTTTGAGGACAAAGCAAACTCATTCATGCAAAGGAACTTAGAGTCTAGCACATAATAATTACATATTGAATGTTACTCTCTGTCTCTATACATATTTCTTCATATGTACAGAGACAAGGCTCAGATGACACCTTGTGAGTCAACTGAAGGAATTCTGTGCAGCATCACTTGGGATGAAAATGGTCATACTATTACCACCCAAACACGAACTTCTTTAAAACCCAATGGAGAAATTAGAGGTACATATAACATCATTTGAAAAAATAAACATAATTTGCCCCTTTCAACTAGAAAATATCTTGAATAATCTATACAAGCATTATGCAATTATCTTCCTTTTCACAGTAATTCCATGGAAGTTTAGATAATTCAAATTCTTGGGAATTCATCAGATAAATGATGTGAAGATCTGTGTAAGTCACTGTTACTATTAGAGCTTTTTGAAAGTGAAAATTTTTACCTTCTATGAGAAAGCTAAGAAGTTAAGATGGTTAATAAAAACCGAGGTCTTTCTGACTCATTCCTACCCAACTGAGCTGTGCACTACAAAAATCTAGAGATAGAAGTTTTAATTTCCCTCCCTCTACAGAAATTGCTGTCCAGAAGAAATGTAATGTAAACCACAAATATCAACCACACATATAATTTTAGATTTTATAGTTGTCACATTAAAAAAGTAAATAAGAACAAGTTAAATCATTGTAATGTTTTATTTAACTCACTATATCTTATCATTTCAACATGTAATCAATATTTTAAAAAATCTTATGTTTTAGAAATCCACTGTATCTTTTGTACTTACAACACATCTCAGTTCAGACTAGCCACAGTTCAAATGCTCAACAGTCAAATGTGGCTAGTGGTTACCAAATTTGACAGCTCAGATATACAGAGATTGTAAGATAATTTCTTTATATATTTTTAGTAATTCACATACTTCTTCCTCAATTGATAAAAAGATCTTAATATATCTTCTGCAAGTCATACAACGTAAACCAATCAATAAGCGAAAACATTATTTTTCTTTTTTCCTTTTTTTTTTTTTTTTTTGCCTGGGAACCACAGGAGTAGGTTCAATTCCAGACTTAAAGGGCAGCTAGGGGGCCATGGTCTCAGTGGTCCCATCAGGCTCTCTCAGATCAGCAAACCTGGTCCCCTTAAAACATTCTTTTAAGTCCAATTTCCCTAACATTTAAAAATACAAAATGTATTTCAACTAAGGAAGATACAATAGGCCAAATTATCACTTAGTCAAAAATGTGCTTATTGCCTACTACATGCTGAATAACAACAGTCTATTAGAGTTCTTACCAACTATTCTATAAACTCAAAAACTTCTAGTATACAGTATTTGGCAATATTTGCTATTCAGCATTTTACTATTTCTCCTTTACCTTTAGATAAATGAAATGGGTCAAATAATTAGATTTTGTCTATAATTTGCTATCTATAGTATGACTTTCCTTATTAAAATAGTGATGAAATAGCACTAGTAACGTTTAATACTATAAATTCAGAACAAATGGGAAAGCATTAAATTCAAAAGTGCTTCTGGACCATTAACTTCCATGCTGATTTGATATGCACCATAGTATTCAGGCAACAGACTCAGGAATATAACCTATTCCTAAAGCAAACAGTATTTTATCTCATAACCATCTGGGGTTCTCATCCTAAGGGCCACTTGCCTAGGGTTGTCTGGTATATTTTAATATACTGAGGTATAGCACTAAGACCTGCTTTATTAGCAAAACTCATTTTGCTAGGATAAGAAGATTGACATAGAAGAGATTATGGAGGGAACAAAATTTTGGCTGAGGCCCTTGTTTTCATTATTCAGCTGAAGAAAATCATTGGTTATACAAGCTTTCAAAACCCTATAGTTTCTCTAAGGTACCAATAAAAGAGATACATTTCATAACGTGGACAGTGGTCTCTTTCATATAGTGCCTATCGTCACAAACTTAAGTGCCAAGCAGATGGTTGAAATCTGTTTTGTATAAAATGTGTGCTTTTTTTTTTCCCCCAACTGTGTTCTTTGTATTCATATTCAGCCTAGGTTTTAGCCATCAAAACACTGGCACTATGTCGATCATTAGCAGCATTTTAGACAACTGGCAACTAAGGTATTCACTGTTCTCCACAAAATGTTCAGCTAATATTTCCCAGATGTATAATTAAGGCAAAAGATCATCTTCTTAAATTGGTATCAGCACTTTGGATGGCTTCTGGCTTTCAACAGATTATATCAGTGGAAAACAATTTCTTGTCAAAAATAAGGGTTCTGTTTCTTGGGTGATTTGATTTGCTTGTCACACATAAAAAGAAATCTCTATTTTCCAACAAGTTTCACTTATAATCTATAGAATACGTAGCTAATGCAAAGCCTCCTTGTTGCTTGTACAATGAAAATCTATAATGTACTATATTTACATAAATAATATTATCTTCACATTCTTTAATTTTTTCCTTAACTTTCAAAATACAAATAATATATAAAGAAGCAACAAATAGTAATAGTAACCTTTCCTACCTTAACTGAAAATCACTGGTTTTGTTTGTTTGATAATTTGTTTTATATAATTACTTTCTTTTTGTAATGTTTCACAAATAAACTAACAGGTTAATGCATAGAAATATATTAAGCTAGTAAATTAATAATTTAAATATCTGACCTATAGAACCTTGCAAAAGTAACTGTTAGTGTCTCAAATTTCCTACATTTAAATGGCATCAAAATCCTATATCTAATTTTTTTTAAATAAGTAATTATTATATTAAGCAGCCAGTGGAAATAATAGCTATATTGCTATTTAAGTACAAATGATCTGGGATCAATAATCTTAATTGCATTCAAACAATTATATTAACTACAAAATATAAAAATAACACAATCAATATCTTACAGGTATTATTTTACATGTTAAAATAATTATCAAATATCAGACTGGTATACATCAATGCTCCAAGCTGCAAATGATCATGAAAGTTCTGATCATTTTATATTTTCCCAAAAATATACCTGACTTTAAAAATTTGAATTCAGTGGCTTTCATTTAGAGATATCCAAATAATTTTAGAAATTTCATAAATGTAAGCCTACTTATTCGCATCAGGGGATAAACCATTTTACACTCATTTTTTAAGCCCATTTTATAGATGCATGGCTGAAACCCAAAGAATTTAATACATTGCAAAATTTTAATTCTTGATTTAGAATCTGTAGGAACATATGCCAACATTGTATATCACTAAATGCTGGATTATAAAATATATTTGCAGTAAGTTGCCCAATTGGATGATTTCCAGATTTTCTTTCTGCCTTAACAGTAGGATATTTGCACATTTCTCTTCGGTCCTAATTCTAAATACTGTTCGGGTTAATAAGGTTCTTTTTCTTATTTTATTTTCTTAAACAATCTTTACATCTGTAACAGGAGAATAAGAAAATAATAATCATTTTTGCTTCCTGATTTAATAGTAGCAGTAATAAAATAAAAAAATTGTATCATGATTATTAAGCAAAGAATGTATTTTATCACCCAGCCAATTCTTATATCATCCCAAATATCTGAATCTATATTTAAAACTATAACTCATTTGGACAAAGATTCCAAGATACCCACAGTCATAGTCTGAAGATATAGACAACACGGAAGGTCCTCAGATATGCAGTCAAAGATTATGTTGCTGATGGCATAACTATATTTCTTTTTTTAAAAAAATATTGTGCAAAAGATATCGCATGCAATCTGCCAAATGTGCTACATTAACAATATGTGAAGCTTGTCCTGTCAGATAATATAGCTTTTTAAAGGCATCTTTCATTGTTCCGCTACTCTCTTACCTCATAGGATTTAACATTTCTTTTCTTGAAATTGCTAACCAGCAATAATGGATAGCAGATTGTATCATTTGATGCTACTGCTAATCATTGCCTAATTTATTCTGAGAAATATTTATGTTTTTCTTTAGGCTACCGGTTTATAATCTTTGTTGACCTTGCCATTCTCCAGCCCTATGTTTTATTTATTCATATAAATACACAGAGTATCTATAGTTCCATGTGGTCCTAATGATCTACTGTCTAATCTTTTCTTTCTAATTTTTTTCCTTTTATCCTACAGTTTCAGATCTTTGACCTAAACTACCACTGCTTTTCATATTCCTCCACAAAGTCTTGTTTAATAATTCATATATAATGTATTCTTCAAAATATTTGTGATTGTTGTTGATTGTGATCTGATGCTCTTAAAAGTTTTAAAAACACAAAATCATACCTTTTTAAACACTCCAAACAATTAAGAGAAAACTTTGGACACTTAATACTAAGTAAGAATTATACATAGTACTTAAATTGAAGACTCCTAAAATGTACTACGATTACTTGCTCCTGCATAAGAACACCCATATAGCAGCATAAACACCAGAATTCTGACCAATGGAGTAAGGAGATGCGGACCTTTCGAATGCAGTTTAAAGTGATAAAATTTTAGAATTGCAAGATTTTAGAAATCATTCTGCCCATCTTCGCATATTACAGATGTATGCACTAAGACCCAAAGAGGTCATAGTTGGTAGAGAAGTAGAAATTCAGATCTTACACTCAGGTAATAACACCTTCCACTATGTTATACTTCAAAAAAGATCATTTGAAATACTGACAAATAGAAACATTCTCCAAAAAAATAAATTATTTTATTCTTTAGGAGAAATACTCAAAATCCACATAAAAACTAAAAACTACCCATTTGATATATATGCCTTAGGCCTCGAACACACACCACCTCTCTCATTATCTCACTCATCCTTAAATTTCAAATATCCCCAAACACTACTCAAGTAAACTTTGATACACATAACTTCTGAAATTCAAAATTTCCTTTGACTATATATACCACAATATTATCTCCATGTTTTTTAATCTAGAATACAATTATATTTTCCTTTAGTTCATGTCACAGGAGTCCATGCTATAAATGAGAGAGTAGAAATAAATGTTTATATTTCTACTAAATCTTTCTTCCATTCTAGATTTTCTCCTCAAAACTTCAGCTTCATCAGGATTTTGTAGGAATTTTTCAAAAGATAAATTACCCTATGAGTGAAAATGATTCTCTTGATAGTAAATTTTATATGCATATATGTAGCTACTACATTCCCCAAGTTAAATTCTCCACATAATAGTTAGTGACTCCTAATTATTTACTTATAAAAGTCTATATATATTCTGCTCCTTCACCTTGAGTCTTCAAATTGCTTTGAGGATCTTTTAGATATGCTTTCATTTCTTTAGAAGAATGCTTTTAAAGCATTAAGTATTCCTAAACTGTTTATAGGTCAAATTAGATACATTTTATTTTTCCAGTAATATGAAGATTTTAGAAACAATTGTACTACTAATATTTATACAATCCTTAGGATTCTCAAAACAATACCTTGTCCTCTGCTTCCCAAATTCTACCTCTTTTTAAGACTTGAGGGAAATAATTATTCTTCCCTCAACAATGACATTTTGTTATCTTTGTTTTTCCTTTCCTAGGTGTTCTGTTTGACTAATGGTACTCTGAATGTTTCATTAAAGTTTTCCTTACATCCTGATGATGTTGTGAGAGAGATCACAAATGATCCGAATCTGATACTGTATTCAATACATTCAAAGTCACTCATTCAAAATCAAAGTTGAGTTGGTGAATAAATCAGAAATTGAATACTTTGACCATTAGTTTATTTCTTCTTCTACTAACTCTTGTGGAGATTCAACCTAGATCTCTTGTAGGGAAGGTAAGAAAGAAGAAAGAACATATTAACCCTAACTTTATGTGACATCTTTCTGCAAATTCTTTTCACACATATTATGAAACCCAATAGCACATACAAAAATGGAAAGACAAAGAGAGATCAGGAAAAGAGTGAAAAAAAGTTTTCAGACTTAGTAAACTATTGCTCAACAAACTGTTTCAGAATAAATAACTGAAAGGAAGATTATAGGCAAACAAATATTACCTTAACTCTTCAATTAGACAAAAATGTTTTAGAACTTTGCCAAGCAACTACATTAACTATTAAAGAAAAATTAATAGCATGATTTTTTTTTTCCATTTTGTGTTCCCTTATGTGAAGGTGTTTTTCTATTTTTCAGTGTTGTATTTCTTTTTCAACGGAATTTTGTTTTAGGAGAAGGATATAATAAGGTTTAAAATGGTAAGTCAATAAATCATATGTGAAAATTCCAGAGTAGTTCTAAAACAACCTACCCCCTTGGTACTTTGATCTTGATTAACATAAAAAGAGAAAACAAAGTCAAAATCAGTAGTAGAAGATTTTGAAATAAATTTTGATTAAAGTATTTGGTTTACTTGGTGAAAACAAATTTTTGGTTTTGTGTTTCCATTTACTACTAGATTAACTAATTAACAACATGGCAAAGCAAATTAACCTTTTCCCTTCTTCCTAAAAATGTTCCTAAAGTTCTAAAGGAGAGGAGGCGACAGTTATGAAATTGCTGCTCAGTGTCAAAACTGATTTCTCTTAAATTGCCAATATCAAAATCTTATAAGATTTTTTTGGTTTGGATTTTTTTTGAGGGGTCTTATGTATGAATTTCATTTCCTCATACTAGTTATTCTTTCTGCATCTGATTCTCAGGTTTCAATATAACAGAAATGATTGGGATGGGGGGGGTGGGCACCTAGAACATAATGAAACCCTATGTATCTCCACAATGAAAAATATTAAATCAGAGCTACACATGCATTCTTAAGAACAATCATATCTTCTGTTTTTTAACATTTTCTCTTCTAAAATACACATTCTCTCGAAGATGTGAAGAGCAGAAATAGAAATGCTGTTACATATGAAATTTTAAAGGGATCTGCTGCCAGCAGCTTTTCTTTATAGTGTTACTCTTACCTACAGTATGTGTTGGCACTGGCAGGTAGCCCTAATTCGTTAGTAGCCAAATTATTTTTGTCCCTG
This sequence comes from Orycteropus afer afer, assembly GCF_000298275.1. Classification (NCBI taxonomy): domain Eukaryota; kingdom Metazoa; phylum Chordata; class Mammalia; order Tubulidentata; family Orycteropodidae; genus Orycteropus; species Orycteropus afer. Next base: position 1,318,104 of record NW_006921758.1, on the reverse strand, counting down.
AAGTACGAGAAATCTCCATAGCACATGAATGAGACACGGTTTACTAGTTTACACACATCTTTATAACTCCAAGAAACCAACACTCATTCACAAATGTTTTCATTTCAGCAAAGAGAAGAGCCATAGAACAGCAGAGATACCCACTTTGAATTTCTGGTCTCCATTCCCCATGAGAAGATGAAGAGGAAAAAAAAAATCTCTTAAACTTCAATAAAGAATTTTGGTGCTTAATGGAAAAACAATAAACAGCTTTCCATTCCCCATATTCTACTTTTCATTTAGTTCGAATATTTCAATACAAGGCATTAATAACAAGAAAAGTCATTTAGTAATAAGCCAAAATATCTACAGATAGAAATGTACTACAACATCATAGTAGGTTTAGATAATGTGTTTCACAATAACTAGCATCCTCATATTGTATGATCACCAGTGACATGTATACACTGCTATACCACCTTCACTAAGTTATATAGAAAAATTGTCAGAAGAAATAATCAACACATAGAAATCAACACATAACATAAGTGATGATTCAGCCACAACAAATGAACCTGAGTTTTAAGGCAAGACAGAAGTAAATGTATTAACACTGAAGAGCCAAGTGACTGAAATGTTACTTAGATAAAAGGAAGAGATATCTCAAATGCAATGAGTCGAGTTCAGGTTTGAATTGATTTAAGATAAGGTTCAACACTGATTTCAAATGTCTATGAACATCTAGAAGCTTTTGTTTTTAATTTTCCTTCTGTCATGTTTTATGGGCAAAGAGTCCTTAAACTACCTTGTAACAGATTAATTACTTTCAAGCTGAGTGACAAAAGGGCATAATGACCAGAAAATGATATAAAAGAAAAAGAAAAAGCATGTTAACAAGTTTATCAACAAACCTGTGTAATTCTCGTGAAGTACAGATTAAGGTTCAGTGGTTCCAAACTGGCAGCATTCAAGTTGGGTTCATATTTGAGTTTTTTGTTTTGTTTGTTTTTTTAAACCACCTGTCCTAAAACGACATTGTTTATGCTAATTATCTTTGTTTATGCCACAATTCTGTTTGTTTACTTCATTCTTTTAAAATACCATATCCCTATAAACAGTTCTCACCAGAATTCTTCTAAATGTTGTTTCGGTCTGGTCCTTCTCGGCAGCCCACTGAGCACTCAGAATGCAGCTCTACAATGAAGGCGCAAGAGCTGGAAACAACTTTGAGTCTCTGACTCCTCAGGCTGGCAAAGGCAGGGAGTACTGCTGAGGTTTTACTCTCAGGCTTCAAGGGAAAAGGATACTGAATGTGGAGAAATGCAACACCCTCCTATTGGACAAGCAGAACCATACGCCACAATATCTCCAGAGGAGATGTATGAACTCCCAACTATTAGGTAAAGAGAATAATAGATAATGCAAAAGAGGAATGACAACAGCTTCCAAATCACAGGAAAATACACAGATGTCAGAAAGGATAAACAGGTCTTCTCCTGTACCATTATCAGTTTCTGATTAAAATCAAGCAATAGAAGGCAGTTTCCTAAGGTATGTCCAAATAAACCCTGTTCACTTAAAAAAAAATAGCAAAAATCTTTTTTAAAAAATGCTTCTTTCTTTAAAAATATCACTTGATCTTGTTCATCTAGATAACATTAAAATTTTCTGTTTGATAAAAATTACGATACCATCAACTAACGTAGGGGAAGGAGGAAAGAATGATAGAAGGAAGGAATATGTTGCTGTATTTTAGGACATTTCTTGGTCAACAAAATTTTTCCAATAGGAAAGAAACAATTTCTTTCTATGGTTCAACATTTGATCATCTTTTTTGTACCTGGTTGCCATCATCTCAGTCAGTGCCCTGGCATACTAGAACTGTATGTGAGTTAGTAAAAGAGAGAAACCTAGACTGGTTTATTTCCCAAGCAGTTGGTTAATCTCATTAAAATTATAAATGAATAATAAATTATGGAAGAAAACAAAAATCCACCAGTTATATTTATATAACTCATGTATAAAATGGGAGGTGCCCAACTTACATAATACACACCTGCATTATACAATGTAATCATTTGGTGGCTGAAAACTTGGTAGTGGAAAGAACAAGAAATAAAAATCAGACTTTACCTATGAATGTCATTTTGCTCTCTAAATGCATTACGAATTTGATCTGTTGGAAATAGCTCGTAACTCTATACAGGAGTAACGTCCTTAAATAACACAAATGGTCTTGCTATATTGCCTGTCATGTATGATGCGTATGTAGATTTTAAGTAAAAACTCACTAAGAACAGGTAAATACTTTATCATGTGCTTATTAGAGAAACATAAAATAATGTGCCAACATGTGAAATAATTATATTCATACATTTCTACAGCTATCAAATCTATTAAACACTGATCAGTACACATGCCACCTGACATTTAACTCTTAATTGTTCTTGGTAATCAGTCAGGTCTCCCGCCAAGTCTTCAGGACAGTACTCCTGCATGAATGTGACAGAAGTGTAGTTTACGCACTGCTTCATGCAAGCTGAATTCCAAACCAATATCTTAGCTCCTGTAACTCATAAATTATTGACATAATAATTAAAATATATAATCAGTTGCAGGAACTTTTTTCTCTAAAGTAGTAGTATGTGAAAAATAAATAAAATGAGCAAAGGCAGATATCAGTACCTACTGAAAACATAATATGGCACTTACAGTTTACAGTTGCTATTAGGTGCCAGAATGTGAACAGATAACTTTCCTTTGCTCACACCTAGAGGCTACCTGCTAACCTGGATGGATTTATCACTTGTAATAATGACAAAAAGTTTTTAATTAAGTTAAATGAGTTTATCTCAGCAATGAATATTATATTATTATGGCCAAACTTTAAGTAAGTAAAGTATAACTATTGCCAGAGACATGATAGTCTCACAATCCAATAATAGTAATTTTTATGGTAATCTCACAAATTAGTTCTTCATAATACCTACCTTCAGAAAAACACTTCTAAGTGTATTAATGAGATAAAAAATTGATTCTTTAGTTGATATGAGCATAAATATTTTTGACAGAAATACAAATTAAATAAAAAGTAAGTTCATTTTTAATTACAGAACATTTTTACTCTTTTTAGTATTTCCTTCAGCATCTATTAAATAGCCAGTCTGTTGTCTGCACCCATTTTGAGAGAAGCATCCAAATAGGTGATACCATAAGCTTTACTGATTCATCTCATTACCTTTCATTCCAACTTCTTTTCTTTCTAGACATTTTCAGAACTGTCTTTTCATTGATCATTTTACACATACTTTTTAATTAAGTCTCTAATATAAGCCAGTAAAAACTGTAATATGTAGCTTAGTAATAAAATTATTATACTGTATTCAAATAAGACAGATAAAAAGGACATTGAACACAATATTATGGATAGATAGTCTCAAAAACTTACTTTTATTCATCAGAATTTTAAAATATTGGTATTTAATATAATTACTTTAAAAATTTTAATTCTAGACATATAAATAAGTAGATGATACTCTCAAAGAAAAAAATACTAAGTCACAAAAATATTTCTTCATTATTTACTTTCAGTTAAATACATAAATTCACTGACATTTTTAAAAAGGATTAGAAGAGTTCAAGTGTTGAGTCTAATGACACTATTACCATTTTGACCATGATGCCAGTTATGTTTCCTCTAAACAGTATGATATAACAGATTTTCTTCTAAATAATTGTTTAGAACATACTTGGCCTATTTTCCTCTCACCTGAGAATTTTTTATTAATCTTAATCAGTTATGACAGAGACACTTGAAAATGAAAATATTTCAACTAATTTCTTTTTTAGACTCATGTTCAAATGCTAGACCTTCTGAACATTTTTTAACACACGTTGATATTGTTACTACTTCTGAATAATTTAACAACTGTTTATTTACATGGCAGTATTGATTATATTCATTTCTTGAGCTGATATTACAGACACATACAAATGTACAGGAACATTTTGTTCCTATTATTTAAGTTTTGAATAGTCTTTAAAGTTTCAAATAGTCCACAGGTTGAAATGAATAATAGAAGATGGACAGTACACAATACCCACCAATGTAATTAAAAAACAAAAAAAGAACACATACAACTTCCACAAGACTTTAATGCAAAGCAACTTATTTATATCCTGTAAAGTTCTTTAATTCATAAAGGAATCCGATCTTTCACTATATTTGAGTTAAAAAAAAAAAAAAAAACTCATCTATAGCAGGTGAGCAAGAAGAATACAATTTATACTTGACAAAAATCACCTACCTATATAATGAAAGTTGAAAACAGTTTAAAAGGAAAAAAAATAAAAAAAAAAAAATAGAAAAGCTAATTATATATGATAGTGGCTTACATTATATATACTTCCTTTGGATAGTATAAATATTTAATTTTGAGTGCATGATGTACTTACTCTATGTGGGTGACTATAGATACATTCAACCGTAGAAACTCAGTGTAAACAAATAGTAATGATTTACTAAGATTTTTGTAAGTGTTACCAATTATAGCCACAGGGGAAATTACTAAGAAATTTTATATCATTGGGTATTTTTCAAAATTATTTTAGCTACTAATATTTCCAAATATGCTGTCCCTACTAATAATCCTATTCACTATCACTAGGTTATTTAATTAGCCAGTTAGAAAAGCATGCCTCTGGGTGACAAAAAATAAAATTCTAATCAGCAGGAAAAAATGTTAAGAGATTTGAGCATCAGAATAGGAAAGGGAAAAGTTTAGTTTAAAAAGAGATAATTGAAAAAATACAAATAAAGTTCACAGCAGGGAATCTTGCTTATATAGTGAAATAGGCTACAGTCTGTTAATATGTAACTACCTTTTTATAAGAACAATCTGTTAACAGGCTTACAAATCAGACTCAAGTGTTTTATTTTGAAAAAAAGTATAACGAGAATTAAAGAATATTATCATTTAAGCGTTTTTTTGTGTATCCTAGAAAACTTATTATGCTAAGTTAGCAAATTGCTATATCAGGCAATAGGATGTTGCAGTCTAAATAACTTCAATCTCTACACATGAAACAAGGCTATATTTTCAAATAAAAGTCTCTAACTTAAAGGGTTAACATACGGAACTTTTTAAAAAATCAATTCAGAACTGTTAAGAAACCTCAACCATTCAATGAACTTTCTAGTGAAGATGCACCTTAATTAAACCACTCACACATACATACACACCCCTTTTTTAAAAAAAAAGGAAAAAGAAAGAAAGGAAACAATATTAAAATCTTGATCATTTTACTTTCTTCCTTGTCTGATATTGGCTTCTCTAATGTGTGACCACATTCAAGCATTATTTTATTCTCACTACTCTTTTTCTCTTCCGATGCTTCACTTCTAGAATGTTTTAATCTTTGTCCTTTCTTTTTTCATCTTTTCATATCAAATTCAGTCGTTTGAGCGATGAACAGCTTGACTTAGCATATTTTTAACCAGCTGGTCTAGCACCTAGCTTGCATTGCATAGTCAGATACAACAAATGTTTATACAGAAGGTAGCTTTCATGAAAATGAAAAAAAGCCTGGGTATCAAGCATCCTGCCTTTTTTAGCTTTTTTTTTTTTTTTTTTTAATTCACCATACAGAATGCAAAGTTTGAATTCTTTTTAATGGCAAACAAAATTCTATTTATAGTTAACAAAAATGAACTTATGCTGGGATAAGAACTCAAATTTTAAAACTGCAATGTGTACTAATAGGAACGTGAAGAGGGCTAAAATTCTTTCAAAGCCCCACTTTATTTGCAACAACGTTCAATGGAAGGCTAATTGCACATATTTCTCTAAATAGGAACAACTTAATTACAAATACACTTATTTCCATTACAGCAACAGGGAAAATAAAACAAATTAAAATTCTGTTTAAGACAGCTAGTGCAAAAAGCGACCACTAAAACTTAGAAAGAGATCATCTCATTTCCCAGTTCTTTTTTTATGTTTTCTTGACACTTCTATAGTAATCCACAAATAGATTGTAGTGATGTTAAATTTTCTAAGAAAAAAAAAATCTGCTCTCATATCAACAAAAGGTCATGTGCTTTACTGAGTTGCTTCCAAACTTTTACGGAAGGATCAAATATGAACTTATAGCGTCCGTTTTAACCACCACTACAACGTTCTGTCACCCCAGAAATTACATGAGCTAGGGATGCTGAAAATGGTAACACTATGCACAAAAGCATGTTTAAAAAGGTGTAGTGGGGGATATCAAGGAAGGAAGGAAGAAAGTGAGAGGGAGAGAGAGAAGTGGTGAATGGGAGAGACAGAGATGCTTAATGTTCATTTAATTTCCTGTTATAGGACATAACCTATAAACAGACATTAGCAGAAATCTCAGAGACTTTGCAAATCAGTTCAATTTGGTCCGGACAACCACCACAAAAATCAGCTACAAGCTTGCAGAAGCACTAGCAAAAAGCTTCTTTAACAACATGTTTTGGGGGAGCATCTTCCAATTGATTCAGAGACTACTATAAAATGGGAGAGTTGTACTTCAATATTTTAGGAGGAGCAAAAAAAAAAAAAAAAAAACTGTACTCACCTTTCAAACTCCTGAGGTAAATCAGGGTCAGTAAGCATGCTGGAAAAGCACAATTTCCCTTTGTCACAGCAGCCACCTATGATGGTCTCCAACTGAACCTGTCAAGTGAGTCCAAACCTTCTAAACCAATTGATTTTCTCTCTCTCTCTCTCTCTCTCTCTCTCTGTCTCTCTCTCTCTCTCTCAGTCTCCCCCCCACACTCCCTCCCCTCCTCTCCCTCTCCTAGGACTCCTTGACCAGTCTCTTAAAGGGGTAGCGCACTTCCAGCAGCGGGGTCTGGCTGCTCCCCCCTTTACTGAGTCGGGGGTAGGGTGGGGGAGCCACACGCTCGGCTGCAAAGCACTAGACAACCTCAGGGTGCCTGTCCTTTCCTTTTAATTCTCTCTTCTAGACATCACTGAATGTGAGAAGTCAACTCATTTAACGCGTCTCCCATACTCTCTCTCCTCTAAATAATAAAAGTCACACACGCAGAAAAGAGTAGGATTTTTGTAATGCATTTTCTGCTGATTAAAAGAGAAGTCTGATCATAACAGAACCCAGGTTAAACTGCAGTTATTAACTAAGAGCACACACACCAAAAAAAATAATAAATGTTAGTAATAGCATTTTTACACAAAGAATTGTTATTCCTTCTCACCCCTTTCTAGGCTCTCTCTCCCTGCGCACACGGAAACACACACACACTCACACAAAACAATCAGGCATTGTTCTGAGGGAAGAAAAGCAACTTTGACAGATTGAAATATAGCAGAGGCCCCTTCAAGGAAACCTGTAAACAACTTGTCACTCACTCTGTCGGTCTCACTGTTAGCTCGTGCTTTCCACAAAGTGGTGTGAACGTCCTGGCAGCCCAACCAAAGTTTCCTCAGCTCCAAACTCCATAAAACACGATGTATGATGTGGAGGGGGAATAGGTATCCACATGCCAAAATAACACACACGAGGGACAAAAATCTAAAACTAAAGCCCCTAAAATTAAAAACAAAAAGACAGTACTAATAAACTATCCTGTTTGGGATAGCTGGGAGGTAGGGGGTAGAAAGCGCTTCTCTGGCTTTGGATCTCTTTAATTTCCTCTGCCCAGGCAGCCACAGATAACAAGGTGGACAAACTATGGCTTTACAGATCCTAAGCTGGCTGGCAAGGCACAGCCTCCATAGCAGTTCCAATTATCTAGATAAAAATCTGGCAGACAAGGAAGGTAATCAGGTAATGTACCTTTGACATGAAATGACAGAGGCACATACACACAGAGAGACACTTACACAGACACGCATGCAGAGATGGTGGCTGCCCCGTGTACCGCAGCATCTGGTCAGGGAGTAAGCACACACTCACCAACACGAGATAGTGTGCATTCTTCACACACACACATACACTCAGTCACTCACACTCGCTCTCCACTCCTACTGGGAGGGTTCATTCTGCACAAAAGGCTACATTACAGAGCCCGCCCCAATAAGGGAAAGAGAGAAAAAAAGCCTTCCATTGTTGAGAGGGCAGGTCAGTTGATTAGATTTTCTGTGGAGAATTCCACGAGGAAATTCCCTTCAAAGCCGAAGTGATTAACTGGGGGCTATTCTGGAAATGGAGCAGACAATGGCTCAATAGTCTGCACAGCCAATGTCCAGGCTGGCACTGAACTCACTTAAAAAAAAAAAATAAAAGCCAGACTCCCTGTTCTTTTCCACACGTTCCCCCCCAACCCCCTCCACTCCTTCCAACTTCCCCTCCCAATTCCTTTTATTTTGCAGCTGGACAACATTAAGGGCCTTTAAAACCACAAGGGTTGACCCCACAGCAGTTTGATTAGGTCCCACTTTTTTTTTTTTCCTGGCGACAGACAGTAAGTTTACTTTTTTAGACATACGTAATGACACACCATACACATACTCCAAACATCAAAATCAATTACTGCCCTAATATTAGTTAATTTATTCTTCATTTAAAGCTTATACATTTTTTGACAAAGTTGATAATAACTTAATAAGATCCATAATTCACAAGGTATTCTGAAAATATACATATACTACAAAGCCAATGTGAAATATGATTTAATCAGGTCACTATGGAGTTAAGACACTAACAAAACACAGAATTATGACCCACCCTGAAAAGGCTGTTAACAAGGGATGTGGCAAAAATGACTTGATGCTGACATGATTTTCATTTTCAGCAGTTGGGGAAGGGGAAAGAATATTACTCACTATTCTTTCTTGTTAGTCTCAAATTAATTTTTATTACAGCAGAGAATGAGAAAGTTGTTACATCTATTCAAATTTTTTTCAGTCCTTAAGGGATATACAAGTGAATACACTGTAAGTGATGTTGTCTACAAAAATATTATTTTTCCTCTATTGTTAACAGTGGTTTTTGGGATTAGGTAATGGCAGCTATACACACTTTTTAAATATTTTATAAAAATTTTCCTAATTAGAGATTCTTGTTTCATCTTGTATCAATAGGAAAAAAAAAAAAAAAAAAACTGAAGAAGGAGGAAGGGTAAGTTACAGGGAGCAATGAGAGCTGGAGTCAGGAAGAGGAGGAGGCAGGGAGGAGAGGACAGAGTGAGAGCACAAGAAGGAGACATAGTGGCAGCATAAAGATAGAAACAAAGATAATGGCCATAAGGCAGGATGCTGAGATCCGTATGGTCCCAGCTGCCGTCTTGCTACAGCTACTACCTCTGGTTGTTTCTCTGAAACTCTAATCCAGAAGGTCACCAGATCAGGTAAGAAAAGAGTATGATTGTTTGGGGCCAACTATAGTTTAAAGGAAAGATGTTCATATCAGAATTTTCCTTGTCCTTTGGTTTTATTTTTAGAGACACTTAGTCTATAGATGTCTATACATATGCCAAATAAAAACAAAGAACATTATGAAAATAAGAAATGTTTTGGATATTAGTTTAAGATTTCAACCAATTGCTATTAACATTCATGTAATAAATGACTTTAAAAATCACCTTTTGTAGAATCATCTCTGCTGAATGACTTGAAATAGCATAGAGACTGGACAGAAATTTTGCCAAATATAATAATGATCATACTAATAATGATAATTTGAACTAATGGAACTCCAAACGCATAATGCATTTTGTTCTCGTACATTAACTCATGAATCAATATAGTGTAGAAAGGTTTGGGTATGTATATACCTTATTTTTCCAGGGTTCAAACTTGGGCAAAAGAACTTTAAAGTCACAAAACTGGTTTGTGGCCAATTTGCTACTTGAATCAAGATCTATTTGATAATTTCACATGTGACACCATAATATGCAACCAAATGAACCTCTGGAATTTATAACCGAATGTAACTCCCAAGATGGTGTAGATTCTTTAAGTGACCTAAAAGGCTTTCATGTAACTGTTACTAAAAATGTTAGTACTATATTTGATAGTTGGATGGAATAACTATTTAAAAGTGATTTTTTTTTAATCTGAATTCTATACAAATTAACATTTCTGCTCAATTTTAGAATGTCAGCATAAGGAAAGAGAGTTCCCATATTCTGGTCAATTGAGCCATTTGTATTGTTATTAAATGATTGAAATGACCCAACCAATCTAATATTTAATATTAAATTACTGTTACTTATAAATCATTCTTTTATTTCATATTAAATGTTAAAATGTTTAAATATTAATGAGTAGAATAGTGTAGATTTTATAAAACTATATTCTTTATCAATTTTTGAAAAAGTTTAAGATATTCAATTGGTTGTATATCTAGTATTATTTACATCAGAGCTAAGATCCCAATGTGATATTTGCTATACTATCTTAAGTAGAATTCCAGGTTTCTTAATATATATGTAGTCAAAGACACTTTAGGATCTCTATTAACTCAAACAAGCATTCACTGAACATGAATTAAATGCTTACCCATGTGTTAAGTGCTACATCTTTAAAATAACAATTCAAAAACAAAACAAAAAAATCTTTTAATCTAATAGAAAAAGAAAAATAAGGTCAACTTCAAATAAATTATTGAGTATGCAAGTCCTCCAATGTAAATTAGGTAAGAAATGTTAAAACCAAAATAAATAAGCAAACAAATAAAAAGGTACATTGAGAAAGTAAGTGAACAATACTTAAAATGGTGGGAAATATAAGTATGACATAGAAACACAGACACACAAATATATTTGCAGAGAAAACCAAAGCCCAAACTACTACAAAAATCCCATACATTCCCCCCCCCCTCATTTAACAAGTCTCTGACACTGTAGCAGAAGTATTACGGAAAACAGAATGAACCTGAAAAAGTAGGTAAGTAAGCTCCATTGCAAATATAGAAAAGAAACTCACACAGGCTAAGGAAATATAAGATACACTAGAGAACACTACAGGAAAATTCTCAAAGAGAGTATCAGGAACTTTTAAAGTGAAAAACAAGTTATTTACCAACTTAACCCTGTTTTAGGTATAATTTCAAGCAAACATTTCTAACACTCCTCTCTTCATTTTAAAAGGACAAATTTTCTTCCCTATTTTAGGATATAATTGTAAAACATCTACTTCAATAAGTAAATCTGAAATATGTAGTCATAGATACAGATTATACTTTAATATTTGATATATGTTCCTATCATCAAGATACAATTTTCGTGCCTTATAAACTGTGGCATGTTACTTTTGAGAAAAGAAATAAGTCATATCACCTTTTCTCCAAAGTTCTTAAAAGACGATGGATTTTAATTTATCCCAAGTATAGCATAATGGCAATTAAGTATTGAGTACAGAAGAAAATGCTTAGTAAGTGTGTTTTAACACTGATTGAATACTCAAACTTTGGATGAAGTTAGGTTGAGAGATGACTCTCCCACTGTCACACATAATGATTTAAAAGATGGCTCTTCATCCAACAATTAGAAACTATTAAAGACTAGCACCATATGCCCAATTATTAGTATCCTCGTCCTGTTTATGGTGACAATAAACACCAGAATTAGTATTAATAGTCATGTAATTTGGCTCTCTTTAAAAAATAATTTGTAAGCATTTTCATTCCCAATATGATTATAATTTTTAGAATCCCTGAGGAAAGACTGAGGTCATTTTCTGGTACTCACATAACTAACTTAGCAATGGAAGTTCTGTCTTACAGAAAGAAGAAATTATTTCAGACAAAGGGTATCCATTAAGAAGATAAGACCAACTAAATTTAGGCTTGCTTATTTATTTAAGGAGGTCTGGTGGCATAGTGGTTAAGACATTTGGCTGCAAACCAAAAGGTTGGAAGTTCAAACCCACCAGCTACTCCACAGAAGAAAAATGAGGCAGCCTGGTTCAGTGAAGATTTACAGCCTTGGAAACTCAATAGGGGTTACTGTGAGTGTAAAGATTTACAGCCTTGGAAATCCAGTGGGGGTTGCTGAGTTGGAATCTACTTGGCAGAAAGTACGGCTTTTAGGATTCATTCATTCATTCATTTTACTTATTACATAGTTCAGTCATCTCTCCTTAGGTCAAGTGGTGATGTCTAGTTCATGAGGATGAAAAAGACTGATTCAATCACTCTGGTTGTAAAATCAGAAAGGCTCTTATTGGGTAAAGCATCCACATAGCCCACGATAACGGAAGCCATCCAAATGGGATCACAGCTTAAAAAAGTACTTTGGCCCCCAACTTTCCACAATTTCTCTGCTTGGAAAGAAATTCAGGGGCAGAAGCAAAGTGGTAACTGGCACTGTTATATTGCTACAAAGTCTCTGGGGTTCTTAAGTGTTAGAAAATATCTGTAAAATATTTTAGCACACAACTTTTAAGAGAAGTTTTCCACTATAGATATTGTATATATTTATTGATATTATCTAATCAGAGTAAAAATGACAGCTGGTACTGAGTAAAGCATGAAAACAGTTGAACTCTTAGCTTCATTTTTAAGGTGACTAAACTTGTCTATTCTTTGGAATCTCTTTTGTTGCATGCTAAGTAAATGACAAATAAGTCTTATTGAAAGTAAATGAAAATGTGAACTACTAACAATGTTCAATTTACCTATATCTAGAGGGGCACAGGGGGATGAGCCAGCTAAGTTTAAAATGAGGTCTGTGCTCTAAGGGAGCCTCTATTGTTGTTGTTGGGTGTTCTCAAGTTGATCCCAACTCATGGTGACCCCCTGTGATAGAGCAGAACTGCCCCATAGGGTTCTGCAGATCAGTTTGGTGGGTTCAAACCACCAACCTTTCAGTCAGCAGTTTAGGGCTTAACTGTCTCCTCTATCCTCACTAGTGATATGGTCTTGCCTAAGTCTTTAACATCTCAGGGTCTTCTTTCACTCAGTTTGAAAATAAAATAACTTTGAGAAAATAATTTCTAAGGTCACTCTCAACTCTAAAATTCTGCCGTATACTGTCTTCTTTGATAAATCAATTTATAATTTCCACAAAACAAAATTTCTTCTCCTCCTCAATTATACTTTATTTTGTATCTTTTTTTAAAAAAAGAAAAAAAGTTCTAAGACTGTTGTTGTAGTTGTTAGTTTATTTTGACCCTTTAAAATATATTATAACTCTACATTCATGCATCAAAAGAGAAAGTGAGAAAAAGAAATCCTTTTTATTAACTGAAGTTAATTTGGCTGAATTCAATTAAGTTCAAACTATCTGGAGAACTTAAGTAATTTCTCACACTAAACTACGTAATGTTTTTTAAAGAACTAGTTTTATGACTAGGTTTATCTATTTGTGAATCTGAAAAATTTTGTGCCTAAGTTTTAAGTTACAAATTTCACTTTCTTTGATAGGTAAAGTTACATTTATTGACATTTATTAATTCAATGAGAAAGCTAAAAGCACGTTATTATCATGTTTAATATCCCATAGGTGTGTGACAGAGCAGTGCTTGGTTTGTATAAATACATGTGACTCTGAGTTTATCCAAAATTTCAAAGCATCAAATCAAAAATTAAAAGGCAAACTAAAAAGTCAAATGTTAGAAATTCTGATAGGCAAATTGTTTTAAAGAAAGCCTAGCTTTTAAAATGAATTTTATATATACCCTGAAGAACTCTTGCCAATAAACAGGTTCCTTTTATTTTTCCATGTAATTGTTAACAAAAATGACTTATTGCCACAATTTAGAAAACAATTCAGTCTGGCTATGAACAGGATGCAATACAAGAAAACAGACTACCAAATGAATTTATTTATTCTCTCAGTTACTCAATAAGCAATTATAGAACCTTTAGCTTTATTGGAAAGCATCTACATATTAGGATTTAATTTTATACCATATATTTTCATGAATATGAAATAAAGAATATTAATATTTGCAAATTGCTCTGAAGTTGAAGAACTGTTAGTGTATCAAATGGTAAATTACTATTAAAAGCACCTAAATTTTAATTAACTCTAAAGAAATCATATGTTTATAATCAGAAATATTCATTTTTAAAATTTGCTGAAAGCCAAAGTGTAGACTACAATGCAGTAAGCATTTGTAAGATTTGTTAGCAACCTAAGCACACTTTAAGAAAATAAAAACATATATTCAAATTAATTCCTTTCCTGGTTTGTAAAACTGACTTCAGATTATCCCAGTGCTCATAAGCAGAATTAATCTTAATGAACATGTCAACTTTATAAAGACTGTTCTAGCACTGAGTTTGTACCTCAAATTATACTATATTCATTAAGGAAAAACTGATATTAGTTCCATGTCACAACAAAGGAAAGCATATGGACAAAAATTAACTTGCTTTTGATTACACAGCTAGAAAGAGGCAGAAGTGCTACTTGAACCCAAGTCTTCTGATTACAAATCTAGTGTCTATTCCAGTCTATTAGAGAGTAACTTTTAAAGTTATCTGCAACAAAATACAGAACTAGAAAAATGCTTTTAGTGGAAGACGTAAACATTTGTGGATAATTTAAGTAAAAAAACAGTTCAAAAATAAGATTTCAAAATAAGATGAACATTTAAAGAACTTAGAATTAGTTAGCTGGAGTTAATAAACATGCATTAGAGAATCCATTGACCACCACCAGAATCACTATGAAAATTCAGAATAACACCAGGAAACAGTAAGTAAGTAGAAATCAAGAGCTTTCATACATTGGACAGCACTCAGTTACAAGAGATAATAGGAAAAAAAAAAAAAATACCATTACCATTAGTAACAAAAAGACACAATATCTAAGAATAAACTAATTCACATAAAAGACTTATTAGAGGAAAAATTTCAAATAATCTGGAAAGACATACTATGTTCCTAAATAGGTAACACTGATACTATAAATATATCTATTCCCCATAAATTAATATATAAATGTAATGAATTCCAAAATAAAATGCTGTCATATGTCAAAGCACTGTTGTTGTTATTTGCCATCAACTCGGACCCGACTAATAGAGACCCCTCCTTGGGTTTCTGAGGCAGTATCACTACGAAAGTAGATTGCCTAACCTTCCTTCCGAGGAGTGGCTAGTGGGTTTGAACCACCAGCCTTCTGGTTAGCAGTCAAGTGCCTTAGGCACTATGCTACCAGAGCTCTCGTTAAAGCACTAAACAAAGTAATTCCAAAATTTATATAAAAAAAAAAAAAAGAAAAAGAAAGAAAAAAAGAAGAAGGGGTAAATTTAGTTTATCCTATTTAATAAGTAATACAGATGGCATTCAATAAATGCCTTCTGGAGATCTCATGATTAACCCCAATAGGAATATAGGTCCCAAATAGAACAAAGATCACATGTAAGAAATAAAATAATATGTGTATAAAGAATACAAGAGCAAACTCAAATATGATATTCATAACAATGGATAAAAATATCAGAAGCCATAAAATAAAAATTAATATCCAACTATATAAACTATATAAAATCAAAAATTTCTGAATGACAAAATGTACCACAAACAAATCAAAAGATATATGATAATTTCGGGGGAAATATGTAACCCATATACATATTACATACATACAAGAAAAGTGCTAACCTTCACAATATATAAAGAGCTCTCTGAAATCAATGAAGAAAAAAAATGAAAACTCAGTATTAAATAAGGAAACTAATACAAAACATTCAATAGAAATTGTAAAAAAAAAAAAAAAAAACTGGCTTTGAAACAGATGAAAGATGTCCAATATCTTTTATGACAATGAAAATGCAACTTACATAAAAAATGAGATCATCATTTTTAAATTTATGAGGTTGGTAAGAAAAAAAACCAGGATTACCATGGTATGTTATATTACTCTCCATTCATAGTTTTCTTTCTCCTTTGCTATGCTTTTCTGCAAGAAGCCCTGATAGTACAAGGGTTAAGTGCTCCACTGTTAGCCAAAACATTGTGTTTCAAATGCGTTCATGGGAGAAAGACCAGGAGAGCTGCTTTTGTAAAGACTACAGCCTAGAAAACCCTTTGGGGAAGTTCAACAGTGTCACATGGGATTGCTATGAGTTGGAATAAACTCAATAGCACCTAATAGCATGTTTTCTGCAGATGGAGATAGTCCTGAGCCATCAACTTTGGCTTACGCTTCTTATTTACTGTGGCCAAGGGAATATGAATCTTTAAATGTGATCGTTTTATTTGGCTCAGTTATTCTCTCTTGCTCTTGCCTTGTACCAAGAGAAAACATAACCCAAATAGGGGCTAGTCTATCAGCCTGGCTATTAGAATGAAAAGAGATGTTAAGCCAAGTGGACTTCAGCCCAGTCTAGGCAAGTTAACTGATCCATAGCCAACCCAGAAGCCTCATGTAATACATGTAGTACACACACACACACACACACACACACACACACTGAAGAATAAAAGCAAAAGCTTACAAACACTTAAACTTGGTTCCTGACTTGTGGAAATGCACTCTCATATATTATATTATAAAAGGTAATATGGCAATCTGTATCAAAATTACAAATGTTCATGCTCTTTAACCAAATGATCCCACTTTCAGGAGTTTATCTTAGAGATAAATGTATACATGTACACAATGTTATTTATTCAAAGTTAAGCACTGTTGCACAGCCTGGAATAGCAATGGACTGCTAAAAACCCAAAGGTCCATTAATTAGTGATACAACACCACAACCAAAACGAAATACTATGCAGCTGTTAAAAGAAAGAGGAAGAAGTTATCTATGCAGAGATATAAAAAAGGTCTCCAGTAAAAGCTGTTAGGAGCTCCGGTAGCATAGTGCCTAAGGCATCTGACTGCTAACCAGAAGGCTGGAGGTTCAAACCCACCAGCCACTCCTCGGAAGGAAGATGGGGCAATCTACTTCCATAGTGATACTGCCTCGGAAACCCAAGGAGGGGTCGCTATGAGTCAGGTCCGACTCGACGGCATATTACAACAACAACAACAAAAGCTGTTAGGATATATTAACTAAAAAAAGTAAGGCACATAACTTAAAACTGAATACAACATGTTATTAAAAAGTATGAAAATAAGGTATATTTATTTGCTTTTGCTTATAAGTGCATAAGAAAACTTTGGAAAGACATGCAAAAAACTAAATTAACAAGCCTATGATGGGGCATGGGAAGTAAGAATTGGAAAGAATAGGGAATAAGTATGAGAGAAGATCTTTTCACTGTATATTTTTATATTTTCTATTTCTTTTGAATGTGAAACATTAATTTTCACAAAAGTATATATAAATTAAATCATTTCAATACATATTAAACTAAAAACTCTCCAATGGTTTCTCATTAACTATATGCAATGGTTATCAAATTGAGATAAACAGATTTCAGACAGGTATTTTCAAAAGTCTATGAATTCCATAAAGTTTTTAAAATTATTTTAATTGTTAGATCAAAATTCTCAGTTATAATTATAATCCCAATTTTCACAGAATACAATTTTCATTTCTTAATAAGTGCTTAACTGGAATTCAAAGACCCTAGTGAATATATTCTCAGGGATATATTCTTTTTCTTTAAAAGAGGCTTGTATATTATTCAAGTTTGAGAGCCTATTGTTGTCGTTAGGTGCCATCGAGTTGCCTCCTACTCATTGTGGGCCTACATATAGCAGAATGAAACACTGCCCAGTTCTGCACCATCCTCATAATTCTTGCTATTCTTGAGTCCATCATTGAAGCCACTGTGTCAATCCATCTCAATGAAGGTCTTCCCCTTTCTCACTGACCCTCTCCTTTACCATACTTATTCAATCTGTATGCTGAGCAAATAATCTTGGAAGGAGGCCTATATGTGGCACCAGAATTGACGGAAGACTCATTAACAGCCTGTGAGATGCAGATGATACAACCTTGCTTCTCCAGGAACTAGTACCTTCTGACAACATGACCAAAGTAGGTGAAATGAAATCTGGCCACGGTCGCTTCTAAGGATCATTCCGGTATAAAAACTGAATAAGGATGGTGAAAAAACAAAACCATGACACACACCTTTCCTGCTTTTAAACCATGTGGTATCCATCCAGGACAAATTTGTTCATTTTTCTGGTAGCCCATGATAATTTCAATACTGTTCACCATCATCACAAATCAAAGGCATCAACTCTTCTTTGGTCTTCCTTATTCATTGCCAGCTTTCACACACACATGAGGAGATTGAAAATACCATGGCATGGGTTAGGTGCACCTTAGTATACAGTGAGATCTTTGCTCCTTAACACTTTAAAGAGATCTTGCAGCAGATTTCCCCAATGCAGTATGACATTTTATTTCTTGACTGCTGCTTCCATGGGTGTTGACTGTGGATCCAAGTAAAATGAAATCCCTGACAACTTCAATCTTTT
>NW_006921758.1:1298197-1299215 GCF_000298275.1 Orycteropus afer afer | reverse complement strand
ACAATTAAGTATTCTAGAATTCCCATTCTTCACAATGAGATAATACAGTCAATACTATAAATCAAATGAATTGTAAATTAGATCAATATTATAAATCACAAATTCCTAGTATTTCACATGTGACTTTTCATGCTCTAAACTGGTATTCTTATCTAGCCCATTCTCTCCCTACATACTATGACCTTCATACTCCAGGTACCTTGCTGGCACACAGCCTGATATTTCTTCCTTCAATGTTTTTTCTGAACTGTACCATACCCCGGGAATATCTTCCCCTATCTTTCACCAAATTTGCCATGCTAATTTCTACTCATTTTGTAAGATGTATTGAGACACTTATCCCTATCAGAATCCTATTTTGATCTCTCAGCTATCAACCTTGTGGTATACCAGAAGACCCAGGAAAGCATAAGTTCTCATTCACTGACTTTAAGTTCTACAATATAGATGTTCTTTCCTGATAATTATTGTACCCTCATTCACATGACTGTGATATCCATGTCATTGCTCTCTGAGGAAAAACATCAGGGGCTTCCAATCTTCTGTGTGTGTGTGTGTGTGTGTGTGTACTGGCATTAATAGGCTACTACACAGTCTGCTTCTAAAATTTGAATCAAGCTTCTTTATCTTCACCTTACCAACTAAGTACAAATACTGCTTCCTCAAAACTACTTTCTCTAAACTAGGATGAAGTGTAAGAAACAATGTGAAGTGAACTTTCAAAGCTCAAAGCTCATAGTCAACAGAGGTGCTATAAACAGAAGTTTGAAAGTTGGGGATCTTTTGGTGGGAAAAGTGATATATCCCATTGAATATGACCTAATACAACGTTGTAAAACATCTAAGTAGAGTTTTCCTACTAAGAAATGGAAATACTATACTAAACTGTGATAAAAATATCATAAAACAGATTTTGACTTCCTAACTATGGATGGTTGTGTGATAAGGTAAGTAAAACACTGAACTAGGAAGAAGAAAGTTTCAAGAAAAGACAAACAGGGAGAGGGGGCAAGATGGC
>NW_006921758.1:1277528-1291187 GCF_000298275.1 Orycteropus afer afer | reverse complement strand
GAAGGAAGATGTGGCAATCTACTTCTGTAGTGATACTGACTCAGAAACCCAAGGAGGGGTCACTATGAGTCCGACTCGACGGCAAATAACAACAACAACAGTGAGAGATACTTAAGGAACCCTGTTGTGACAACTGTAAGCACTCTACTAACTAAAAGGTTAGCAGTTAGAACCCACCCAGAAGTTCAATAAGTGAAAGACAGGGAAATCTGTATTCATGAAGATCACAGCCAAGAAAATCCTATGGGGCAGTTCTATTATGCAATATCGGGTAGCTAAGAGTGGGAGTCGACTTGAGTGTACCCAAAAACAACGAGAGACACTTAAAAGATGAAGAAAAATAGTTCTTCTCTAGCAAAATGTTGTTGTTAGGTGCCTTCGAGCCAACTCCAACTCATAGCAACCCTATGTACAAAAGAAGGAAATGCTGCCCGGTCATGCACCACCCTCATAATCCTTGCTACACTTGAGCAAAATAGAACCATCTATTCCATAGCCCTTGCCAACCTCTCCACATGTACATAATGTACATACACACACTTTTTTTTTTTTTCATTTTCATAAGAACAACTTTAGAAACCACAAGATCTCAACATTAGGAAGGCATCAGAAAATAGATAACAATTGAAGTTGCACTCCATGACAAATAAACTAGTGAGAGAAAGAAAGCTGAAATTTAAAAATGTCTAAAGTTTTTGAGAAAAAAATAAAGATTAGCCACTGCTTTCATAACATAATGGACCTCTTCATTAATTTCTTTATGACAATAATACTTGTCAAATACAAATGCTATTCCATTTTTTCCATGTGTCCAGATGCTGTTTTGGCAATTAGGCAGTCACTACCATTTTGATTGCATTCAAAGTGATAAAGTGTGCAATTGCCACTGTTGTCCTTTTCTTCTGGTACAAATGATTTGAATCTTATTTTTGATCTAAAAATATTCCATCTATATCTCTTTCTTGATAGATTTTCCTGTTGCTTTATTTCAAGGTCCTGTAGAAATCATTAGTGACATTATGCCAAGGGCTGAACTTCATAAGCAACCTGAACATTTTGATTCACCGCAAAAGCAACCCATAATTTACTAAAAGAAAATGCAATAATGATCTTGTCCAATTGAAACTGTTAAATTAAATGGAAAGAATCTAATGATTTCCCCCTTATCATTCTGATATTCTAGAAGCAAGGCAGGGGAACAATATCAACCATCACATGTGCTGGTTTAAGTAAGCAAACTTCTTTTGAAAGGACACATCATTATTACATGAAAGACATTCTACTGGATGCATTTAAGTGAAAAACAGGATAAATAACCTCCTCTAAATTATTTAAAGGAGTATATTTAAATAATTTTGTATTTACACATAGAGAGAATTTTTAATAAGTTAAAGAAAGAGGAAGTTACCCTGTTGACATGCTGATGAAGCACAGGAGAAAATAGGAAATGCTGCCCCCCTAAGCATAAGACCAGTTATGAAACACTGAAATGAGACATTACTTATGTTCTGTTTACTTCAAAAACAATAAATTTGTCTTATTTTGACTTTTCTATAATCCCTGCCAAATATATATGATCACGTCTTTTGTCACATATTTCAAGTTCAAACTACATTTCCATAGATTAAGATATTATAATGTATATAAAGGGTTCAAAAATTATCCTGGATCCTTGAATCGGACATATTCACACATGAGCAAAGTTCAGTGTCAGGGAGGACTAAATTAGCTAGTTAATTTACCAATGTGGCTTTTAAAGTTTTCAAGGATATATTCAAGAAGATCAAAGCAACTGACTATATTTTGGGTCTTGTATGCATGCAAGCATAAATGAATGAATGAAGGACCAAAAAGCTGAAAGATTATAAATTTCATAAAGTAGTATTTGGGTTAGAGGTATACACTATTTAAATAGGTATTCTGCAAATAAAACAAAGCTGCTAATAAACTAGTTATAATTGGTTAATTAAAAAATAAACCTAAGTTTGAGTTGGCTTAAAACTCTTTAGCCTTGGAATACTTTCTCAAAACACAAAAATAAAAAAACCAAACACACTGTCTTTGAATTGGACCTGAGTCATAGTGACCCCTCCTTGGGTTTCTGAGGCAGCATCACTACGGAAGTAGATTGCCCTTCTACTCCTCCTTCCGAGGAGTTGCTGGTGGGTTTTAACCACTAGCTTTCTTATTAGCAGTCAGATGCCTTAGGCACTATGCCACCAGAGTTCCCAAAACAACTTAGGATTGATGTTAATATTAAACTATTTAAAGGGTAGAGGTAAATGTGTTTGTGGGTATGTGTGTGAGGGTGCTTGGAGCAGCCGAACCAAACCAAACTCACTGCCGTGGAGTTGCATACAACTAGTAGAGACCCCTCCTTGGATTTATGAGGCAGTATCACTACAGAAGTAGATTGCCCAATCTTCCTTCTGAGGAGTGGCTGGTGGATTTGAACTGCCAGCCTTCTGGTTAGTACTCACATGCCTTACACACTACACCACCAGAGCAAAGTGCGGGTGAAAAAATATTCCACCAAGCCTCTCTCTTTTTGAAGCACTGTTTGAAAACCATCATGACAAGATATTCTAAATGGCTACAGAAACAAAATGTATTATGGAAGATAAATACTGAGATATTAAAATAATTTAAAATAGGTAATAATTTATATTTTATAAGATATGCCATAAAATATCTTTATCAATTATTGCAAATTTGCCTTTTTCCTTAGCCTCATTACTTTTTTAAAATTCCTAATATGCTATATGACTGTACTTGTCAATGTATTTCCCACAATACACAAGTATTCCTTAAAAAACTCAATTAATATGCCTTTATTTACTGACAGGAATTCCGGTGGCATAGTGGTTAAAGTACTTGGCTGCTAAGCAAAAGGTCAGCAGTCAGAACCCACCAGCAGCTCCTTAACAGAAACATGAGGCAGTCTGCTTCTGGAAAGATTTACAGTATTGGAAACTCTAAGAGGCAGTTCTACTCTGTCCTATCAGACTGCTATGAGTCAGAATTGGCTTGATAGTAGGAGGTCTTGGTTTGGGATTATTTACTGAAGAGATCACCACGAATGGAAATTCACTTCATGACAACTGTTTTTTTAATTAACTTTGCCACCACTGGTAGAGCAGAAAAGGCATCTAAGTCACTAAGAATTTTATGTTTCCTTTAAAAATACGTATCTGTTCTGTTAACATACTGTTGTGATGTTAGGTGACTTGGAGTCAGTTCCAATTCAGTGACCCTTATGTACAACAGAACTAACCATGGCCCATCCTGCACTTTCCTCACAGTAGTTACTATGCTTGAGCCCATTGTTGCAGCCACTGTGTCAATCCATTTTATTGAGTGTCTTCCCCTTTTTCACTCATTCTCTACTCTACCAAATATGATCTTTCTACATGGATTGGTCCCTTCTGACAACACGAGCAAAGTAGGATAGACAAAGGCTGGACACTCTCACTTCTAAGGAGCATTCCAGCTCTACTGCCTCCAAGGTAGATTTATTTGTTCTTCTACCAGTTCATTATACAGTCAATATTCATTGTCAACAGAATAAATCAAAGGCAACAATATTTCTGTGGTCTTATTTAGTGTCAAGCTTTCACAAGCATGCAAAGCTATTGAAAATACTATGGCTTGTGTCAGATACACCTTAGCCTTCAAAGTGACATCTTTGCTCTTCAACATAAAGAGGTCTTTTGCATCAGATATGCCCAGTATAATATGTAGTCTGATTTCCCGACTGCTGCTTCCATGGGCACTGATTGTGGATACAAGTAAAGTAAAATGCTTGACAACTTTAATTTCTCCATTTATCATGATGTTGCTTTTTGGTCCATTTGTGAGGATTTTCTTTTTCATTTTTAATATATGTTGAGGTGCAATCCATGCTGAAGGCTGTAGTCTTTGATCTTCATCATTTAAATGTTTCAAGTCTTCTTCACTTTCAGCAAGCAAAGTTCTATCATTTGCATGTCACAAGTTGTTAATGAGTCTTCCTCCAGTCCTGATGCCACATTCTTCTTCACAATGTCCAAGTTCTCGGATTATTTGCTCAGCATACAGATTGAATAAGTATGGTGAAAAATATAACTCTGATGCACACCTTTCTCAATTTTAAGCCATGCAGTAGCCCCTTGTTTTATTTGAATGATTGCCTCTTGGTATGTACAGATTCTTCATGAGCACAATTAAGAGCTTTGGAATTTCCATTCTTTGTAGTGTTATCCATAATTTGTTATGATCCACACAGTCAAATGCCTTTGCATAGTCAATAAGAACAGGCAAACATCTTTCTGGTATTCTTTACTTTCAGTCAAGATCCAGATGATATCAGCAATGATATCTTTCATTCCACATCCTCTTCTAAGTCTGGCTTTAATTTCTGGCAGCTCTGTCAATATAGTGCTGCAATTGTTTTTTAATTATGTTCAGCAAAATTTGTGTGTGATATTAATAATACTGTTCAAAAATTTCCATGTTCTGTTGGATCACCTTTCTTTGGAATGGGGAAAAATATGGAGCTCTTCCAGTCTCTTGGCCAGGTATCTATTTTCCTAATTTCTTGGCATAAATCAGTGAGCATCTCTAGTGCTGCATGTTTGTTGAAACATCTCAATGGTTTCATCTCAATTCCTGGAGTCTCGTCTTTTGAAAATTCCTTCAGTGCATTTTGTAATTTTTCCTTTGATACCCTTGGATATTGATCATATGATACTTCCTGAAATATCTGAATGTTGACCAATTATTTTTGGTACAGTGAATCTGTGTATTACTTCCATCTTCTTTTGATGTTTCCTGTGTTGTTCAATATTTTGTTCATAGAATCCTTCAATACTGCAATTCAAGATTTTAATGTTTCATTCATTTCTCTCCACTTCAAAAATGTCTGGAATATTCTTCTCTTTTGGTTTTCTAACTCCAGGTCTTTGCACATTTCATTATAATACTTTACTTTGTCTTCTGAGCTGCTTTTGAATATTGTTCAGCTCACTTACTTCACCATTTCTTCCATTCACTTTAGCTACTCTTCACTGAAGAGCAAATTTCAGACTCTCTTTTGATATACATCTTGGTCTTTTATTTCTTTCTTGTCTTTTTAATGACCTTTTGCTTTCTTCATGCATGATGTTCTTGATGTCATCCCACAACTCATCTGGCCTTCAGTCATTTGTGTTCAATGTATCGAATCTATTTTTCAGATGGTCTCTAAATTCAGGTTAAGATATAGACAGGGCTGTATTTTGACTCTCATGGACTTGTTTTAATTTTGTTCAGCTTTAACTTCAACTTGTGTATCAGCAATTAGTGGTCTATTTCCACAGACAGCCCATGGCCTTATTCTGCCTAATGATATTGAGTTTATCCCTTGTCTCTTTCCATGGATTCAGTCAATTTGATTTCTGTTTATTCCATCTGGCAAGGTCCACATGTATAGTTTCCATTTATGTTGTTGACAATAGGTATCTGGAATGAATAATTCATTGTTCTTGCAAAATTCTATCATGTGATTGCTGATGTCATTTCTATCACCAAGGCCATATTTTCCAACTACCAATGATGCTTCTTTGTTTTCAACTTTCTCATTCCAATCACCACAATGGATCTTGACTTCATGTTTGGTCAATTTCAGACCACAGAAGTTGGTAAAAATCTTTAATTTCTTTAACTTTAGCTTTAGTGGTCAATACATGTTCTGGTTACCTAGTGCTGCTCCGACAAGAAATATACCACAAATGGGATGGCCTTAACAAACAGGAGTTTCTTCTTGTAATTTGGAGCCGTTAGGTCCAAGTTCAAAGTGCCAGGCTCTAGGTGCTGGGTGAAAGCTCCTCAGCCTTGAGATTCAGCTCTGCTTCCTGCTCCCAGCCCACTGGAAATAGAGGCTTTTCTTCACTCAGATAGCTGCTGGCTGCTGAGGCTGAGAAGCCCCAATGTTGATAGGTAAAAAAAGCACAGTCCTGATATTACCAAATTACACGGCAGGCCATTAACTTAAGTCCATTGTAAGTTCCAGGGTTGGCAGAGCATAGCAGGCTGCTAAGCAATGACACGGCTACATCCAGGGTCTAAGCGTGCCATATGCTAGAGACCATCCTCAAAACTGCTCCTTATATACAGGAAGCAGACCACATACCAAAAGGCAGCTACTCAGCTGCTCATAGTAGATTCTACCATGGAGTTGATTACCAGTTTCATCATGGGCAATACTACATACAGCTGCCCAGCCACTCAACCAGGCCTAGCCAAGTTGACACACAAACATAACCACCACAGTGCATGAATTTGAGTAACAGTCATATTAACTAGTCTTACTTTTTGTTGTTAGGTACTATCGAGTCATCTCCAACTCATAGCGACCATATGCACAGCAGAATGAAACACTGCCTGGTCCTGCACCAGCTCCATGATCCCTGCTAACTTGAGCCCACCACCGCAGCCACTGTGTCATCTCGTTGAGGACCTTCCCATCTTTTGTTGACCCTCCACCTTACCAAGCATGACATCCTTCTCCAGGGAATGGTCCCTTCTGATAATATGACCGAAGCAGGTGAGACGACTTCTGGCCATTCTCATTTCCAAGGAACATTCAGGCTGTACTTCCTCCAGGACAGATTCGTTAGTTCTTTTAGCAGTCCATGATATTTTCAGCATTCTTCACCAGCACCACATCCAAAAGTATCAATTCTTCTTTGGTCTTCCTTACTCATTGTCCATCTTTCTTGTAGGTGTATGAATATTATCCTATCACTGACAGCACTGTACTTTAGTATAGATCTTGAAATGTTGTTTTTGATGATGAACCATCCCTCTTTAATTTGTTATCCTGACATAGTAAATCATATGACTGTACAATTCAAAATGGTGAATAGCAGTCCATTTCAGCTCACTAATCCCTAGAATATAAATTTTTATGTTTCATTTAATTTTTGACAATTTTTCTAGGTTTATACTTTGTACATGCCATGTTCCAATCATTAGTATTTCTTCTCATTTTGAGCTGTGCCACATCAGCAAATGCAAGTCCAGAAAACTTTACACCATCCATGTTGTTAAGATTGACTCTACTTTGAGAAGGCAGCTCTTCCATACTTGTATTCTGAGTGCCTTCCAACCTGAGGGGCTCTTCTTCCAGCAGTGTATCAGACAATGTTTCCCTGATATTTGTAATGTTTTCCGTGGCCAATTTTTTCAGAAGTGGGTCTGGCCACATTCTTCTCCCTAGTCTGTCTTAGTCAGTCTAGAAGTTCCGCTGAAACTTGTCCACCATGAGTGACCCCGCTGGTATTTGAAATTACCAGTGTCATAGGTTCCAGCATCACAGCAACATGCAAGCCATCCCAGTATGACAAACTGACAGATGAGTGGTGGCCTGTTAGTATAGGGTCTCAAATTTCCATACATAATAACATTAACAGATTCAGATCTTCTTGTAGGCAAACTGGGAGATTTAGTACAATCATTTATCTGCCTGTTTTTCAAGCACTTCAAGTAACTCAAATAAAAAGTTGCTTTATTGATTGTTTTAAATATAAATGTATGTTCATGCACATAATTACACATTTATGGGCATTTGAATATCTATAAAATTAGAAATATATGTTTCCACTAAGTTATGGCCCGTCTTGAGAAACAAATCTTTGACAGTGACCCATAATATTAGAATGCTGGTAGGATGGACTTGCTTTAGCAAAGAATTGAGCTTGAAGCAGCAGCTCCATGGGATGACCTCCATGAGGGTGATGGAGAGAGTGGTAAGTATCCTGCTCCAATGCATCATGCATGTGACACCTACCTCAGGGCACCCAATCATTGCCTTGAAGCTGCCTGCTGACTGTCTATGTCTATGTCAAGCAGACCATGTACCTTGCCTAGACCTTGCATTTGGAAAAGGTGTTCAGGGATATTGGTTGTTACCTGAACACTACAAGTAGTCCCAGGTAACCTTTACTGACATATTTAAGGAGAAAGTTTATCTGCCTATCAGCTTGTTCTTTCATTTCAATGAACTTGAGGTTCAACACTGTTGGATAGCCTTTCTCTGGAGGATGTTGGACCATTCAGAGCCTGCCTTGACAACACTAGCCACCCTATTTGGGTGGTGGCTAGAGACTCAAGCACAAAGGCAAGAGGGAGGAAAAAAAAAAAAAACCAAGGGGGGGGAAAAAAAACCCGAAACTCACTGTCATAGAGTTGATTCCGACTGATAACGATTCCCTTTGGGTTTCTGAGAGGGTAAATCTTTACGGAACCAGATTGGCCCACCTTCTTCCACAGAGTGGCTGGTGGGTTTGAACCACCAACCTTCTACTTAGCAGTCAAATGCCTTAGGGAGTTCACCAAAGCACTCCTCAAAAAATATACCCACTGCCATTGAGTCTATTCTGACTCATAGGGATCCTTTAGGATATAGTACAACTGCCTTTTTGGGTTTTCAAGGCTGCAAATTTTTATGGAAGCATACTGCCTCAACTTTCTCCTGCAGAGAAGCTGGTGGGAACACACCCTAGCACTTGGCAACTTCCTGGGCAAATTTTAGAAGACCCTCTGGACAGGAACCCATGATTCCCATGTGACAGTCTGAGCACAACAACCACAATTGCCAATAGATGTTCAGGACTCAGTGACGTATCCTAGCACTTAGTAGCACCTGGAGATTGACTGTCTAGAACACAGTAACATTCAGTCTTAGAACTTTCTTTGCTTTGTATCACTTGATGGAGTTTAATTTTTCATTCAAGATTTCAATGAAATGGCAGAAATGTCCTCTTCCATGGATATAGTCAGTCCTCTGGAGTTGAGGGCAGTAGTGTAGGAGAAGATGGGATGGGAATAGAATCATTTTTTCCCTCCATTTCTTCAGAGGGAAATCCAATTAAAAAAAAAAGAAGGAATTAAGAGGTCTGCTGGGGTAAAAGATCAGTTCTGAACATTGTTTTCCTCCCAGAAAGGGGGAGGGAACAAGTTTGTAGACTTTTTCAATTTAGATAGAAACTGAAAGACAGGAGATTTTGTATACTGATTGTCATCATAAAGATCTAAATAAATAAGTTTCATATCTGAGTTAAAATAAATATATTAAGTTTATTTAAATAAAGTATTTGATTTGTCCAGAGGTGAAATAAAGAAATTCAATGAATAAAAATACAATGAATTAGCCAATAAAGTTAAATCTATTTAATTTTATTAAAATAGGCCAATTTCTATACTCTAACACTGACATTTTATGTACCTATCAGCCAGACCATATTTTACATAATATGCATAAAGTACTGAGTACATAGTTAGCTATAATTGAGATGTACTGATTGAAGGATGTGTCAAAATCTCAGGAGCAATGTAATATAGTGAAAACACAAACATCTATTATGTCAACTCAGAGGACTCAGATTCAAGTCTTAATTCTGCCCTATACCTTTTCGAATCCTCAATTGCCTCATTTTAAAATTGGGGATAATACCCACTTTGCAAAGACAGCATAAATATTTAATA
The DNA here is from genome assembly GCF_000298275.1 of Orycteropus afer afer. Classification (NCBI taxonomy): domain Eukaryota; kingdom Metazoa; phylum Chordata; class Mammalia; order Tubulidentata; family Orycteropodidae; genus Orycteropus; species Orycteropus afer. The sequence continues at coordinate 1,281,683 of NW_006921758.1, read as the reverse complement.
TTATAATGTACAAATATGCTTTGTAAGATTTAAAATGCTATATGAGTGTTAGCAGTTATTAGAGTCCATGAAGTATTGCTTATAAACTTGGAAAAGTAATTCTAGTATAAAAAATAAATCACACAAACTCCTACATAAAGATGACCTTTTTTGATACTACTGCTCTTCATACCAATGATTATATTTTCTCTTGAGTGAGTGAATGATGCTGAAAAGAACAGTAAGATGCTTTCTAGCAGCTGTATGTTTAACCTAGAGTCAATCATTTGCAGATTGTATAAGTTGCATACAATGCATACCATAGAAGCCTAAAACCAAAGCCATTACCATCTAGTCGATTCCGACAGTAGAAAAGAAACAGAAACATTAATATCCTAAAATGAGATTTTAAGTATTAAGATTATTTAAGCATTTCATTTTAAGATTTATATGATGTATAGCATAAGCATACATACAATGTAAGGAAATGAATTTGAAAAGTCGACACTAGGTGGGTCCATAGTAATGAACTGAGCATTATAAATTGTAATGTGAAAAATATGTCTGTTTAAAATAGATGCATTACAGTTCAGAAAAGCAATCGAGCAAAATGAAAAGCTCAATTGGTATTTGAAAAGGCATATTAAGTGAACATAAATAGGAAATTAAAAAGTAAATCAATATGCAAAATATTTTAAATCATTTCTTTACCCACAACTTAATAAAAATGGAAGTTTTTTTTTCATAAAACTACACAACATATAGTAGAAATGAGAAGACAGATGCATAGTTTAAAAGTTATCTAGAATATAGTTTCTCATATAAATAAATTTTCTGATTAAATGGAACACTTACAATATGATTTCATAATAATTTTAAGCCAATGACTGTAACAAAAATACTGCATTTTTATTTCTGCAATAAAATACTGTGGGATAGGAGGGACCATGTAAACAGTAACATATTTATGTATAAGATAATGGCCTCTAGATAAAAGAGAATGGAAAATTGGAAAATTTCTTAATCTAAGTAAGTTATAAGAAACTAAAATCATTATTTATAATAAAGAGACCTGTTCCAGCTATTTATCTGATTTTCCTGATTTTGGTGTTCCTAGCTAGAATCATTTTTTGAAAAATATGAAGCTTACTTTGTGGTTGATGTAAGTAGATAATTGACATTGAATCAATTCCAACTCTTGACGATCTTTTATGTACAACCAAACAAACATTTCCTGGCTCTGTGACACCCTCAGGACTGCTGGCATGTTCTAGTCCAGTGTTGGAGATATTTTGCGAATTCATCTCACTAAGGGCCTCCCTTGCCCTCCTTGACCCTCTATTAGGCAAATAAGACATGTTCCTCCAGGGAATGACTCCTCTGGATCATGTGCTCAAAACAGTGTCTTGGACAATATTCTTGTGATACATAAGATTTTCATTGGATAATTTTTGGAAGTAGATCACCATGCCTTTGTTCTTAGTTAGTCTTAGGCTAGAAGTTCTGCTAAAACCTGTCTACCATGGGTGACGTTACTGGTATTTATAATACTGGTGCCATAGCTTCCAGCATCTTAGAAACATGCAAGCCACTAGAGTGCAAGATCCCTGTAGTATGTTGTGGTAGTTACGTTTCTGTGTCAACTTGGCTGAGCCTGGTTAAGTGGCTGGGCAGCTGGATGTAGTATTCCCCATGATAAGACTGGTAATTAACTCCATAGAGGAATCTACTATGAGCAGCTGAGTGGCTGCCCTAGCGATATGGTCTGCTTCCTGTACATAAGGAGAAGCCTTGGGTAATGGTCTCTAGCTTATGGCATGCTTGGACCCTGCATTTAGCTGTGTCATTGTTCAGTAGCCTGCCATACTCTGCTGACCTTGGGACTTACAATGGACTTGAATTAATTGCCCGCCATGTGGTTTGGTAACATCAGGACTGTGCCATTTTATTTGATTACCTTGGGCTTATTAGGTTCATAGCCCCTACAGCCTGGCACTTTGAACTTGGACTTCTAGCCTTCCGAATTGTAAGAGAATAAACTCTGGTTTGTTCAAGCCTTCCCATTTGTGGTATATTCCTGTCAGAGGGGCACTAGGTAACTAGAACATATGTCCTTCCAAAAAAAAAAAAAACCCTCACTGCTATAGACTCAGATTTGGCTCATAGTGACCCCTCCTTGGATTTCCAAGCCAGTATCACTACAAATCAGCCACTCCTTGGAAGGAAGGTTGGGCAATCTACTTCCCTAGTGATAGCACCTGAGAAACCCAATGAGGGGTTGCTACAAGTCAAATCAGACTCCCTGGTAGGGGTTTGGTTTTGGTTTATCACTACAGAAGTAGACTGCCCCATCTGCCTTCTGAGGAGTTGCTGGTGGTTTGAACTGCCAGCCTTCAGATTAGCAGTCAAATGCCTTAGGCACTATACCACCAGAGCTCCTGAGGATAATTGTAGTTCACACTTATTAAGTGCTTACTAAGTACCAAATCATTATAAGAAATTTTCATGTATTAGCTCTTCAATCAATTCTTCGTGGGAGATGCCAATTTTAGTATCATTCTCTTTATATAGATTAGGACACAAAATTGCCAATGCAATATACTAGGGCTTTCACCTATACATATGCCACCAGACCTGTTAATTCTGAGTTTAACTCTGACTTTGTATTACTAAATCCAGTAAAATCTCTTCAGTTCTTATATTATTTGACCTTCACAAACCCATTGCCACTGAGTATTTCAATTCATAGTGACTGCCATTGGGTTTTCAATGCTGTAAATCTTTATCGAAGTAGACTGATTTATCATCCTCCTGCAGAGCAGCTGGTGGGTTTGAACCACTGACCTTCTGATTAACAGCCAAATGCCTGACTCACTACACCACAAGGGCTCCTTTTCTTGACCTTGACAAGTCATCCTTTATTCCATATTTTTCTTCTCTTTACTTCAGTTGACTGCTTACCAGAAGGCTGGCGGTTCTAATCCACCAGTCACTCCTTGGAAGGAAGACTTGGAAATCTACTTCTGTAGAGATACCACCTCAGAAACCCAAGGAGGGGTTGTTATGAGTCAAAAATGGACTCCATGGCAGTGAGTTTTGTTTTGTTTTGTTTTGGTATGGGTTTGGTTTTACTTCAATTACAGTGTAGCCCCTGTTTTTCATCCTACTTCTCTGTCTCTTCTTAGATTTATATGACTTTTTCCTTCTATGCTCAAACTTTAATATTGAAAATCCTTGGTCCCAGGATATCTTCTCATTCTTTTATCATTTTTCCTATCAGTGCCATTCACTGTGTTAGTTTTAATATCATCTACATGTCAAGAAAAGTACCTGAATAGCACACATCGTTTGCACTGGATTACTGACCAAAAATCTGGCAGATCAAATTCACCAGCAGCACCTCAGAAGAAAGTCTTGGTGACGAACTTCCCTAAAATCACAGCCACTGAACACACTTTGGAGCACAGTTCTACTCTGAAACATAAGCAGTCACCATGAGTCAGAATCTACTGAATGACAAAATGGGAATATGTCAAGACTCAAAAATAATATTTCTGTATTGAATCCTTCTATATTTATATCTCCACTTGAATTCCTTACTTACATCTCACAACTCATTATGTCCCAAAAGTAAACTTATCATCTCTCAATATTCCAACTCAAGTGTTCTATCTTGATAAATGGAACCAACATCACTTAATTGTTGGGCCAAAAACATGGAAGTCAGTTATTCTTAACAACTTCCTCTCCATAACTCTCTTAAATTTACTCAGCTTCCAAGTCCTTCTGTATCTATTTCCTAAATATATCTTCAATCATCTAATTGTTTTTACTGTCATTGTTACCATATAGTCCAAAATGTCATCATCTCCTGCTAAAGTACTACAATTTTCTCTTAATTGATCTGACTCTACCCACTCTTGCCCTCTCTCCAGTCAATTTTTTCCCTTGAATTACCAAGATTGATTCTCTTCTAACACAAATCTGATCAAGTTATTTCTCATGCTTCAAATCCTATAAAGTCTTTACATTCACACTCAGAAAAAAAAATCCATAAATCCTAATATGGTTTATACAACTTCCTCCTTATCATTACCAAGTTCCAGTCACAGCAGTTTTATCCCCTTTCCCAGGTTATTTATACTGGGTAAACCCAAGGAGGGGTCGCTATGAGTC
>NW_006921758.1:1263589-1276893 GCF_000298275.1 Orycteropus afer afer | reverse complement strand
GTCGCTATGAGTTGGGGCTGACTCAATGGCACACAACAACAACAACAACAGTGGCTCAGTGGTTAAGCATTAATTAAAAGGTCAGAGGTTCAAACTCACCAGCTGTTCCATGGGAGAAAGAAGTGGTAGTCTGCTTTTGTAAAGATGCCTTGTAAACCATGTGGGGCAGTTCTACTCTGTCTTATGGGGTAGCTCTGAGTCAGAATCAAATGGATGGCACACAACAACAATAAGTCTATTATGCAAGTTTCAATTTAAATTCACTTTCTCAGAGTAATTTTTCTCTACATACAGACTGGGTAGTTTGGCCTCATTTTCATAGTTGTAGCATCAGTTTCTGATTATTACACTTACTTCCATGGTGAAAAAGTACACCATGATACACACCCACATGGCGAAAAAATAAAAAGAGTTCATTATGTATGGGCAACATTGAGCTAGAACTATAGAGGCAGGTACCAGTTCAGTGAAAGTAAGGCTGAATACTTTTGGTTTATTACCAAACCAGCAAATATATTCTGCAGAAATTGTATATGAGCTCCAGGATACAACTGTGAGGACAAAGCTTCACACTAACTCTCCACATGAAACAGCACCAAATTCCATAGCCAAGTTCTTCACCACCAGCTAAATGAGCAATCCAGCAGGTTGCAGAAGCCCAGAATACTACTGTTTATAGCATCACAGCATGCCAGGATACCTGAGTTCTCTCTATTAACATATAAAGCATTCTAACTGTGCAACCTATCCCATGGCCTATCACAGGAACAAAAAAGTAATGATTTCTTCCCTCCTTACAAAAAACTCCTGGCAGAGTTTCTATTGACTCACGACTAATAAAAGTCTATCTGGGGAGATCATCACAATGACCCCCTACTTACTCTCATACAGGGAAGAGATTTAGCTCTAAAAAAAATAGAAAGTGAATATGTGAGCTATATGATTGATTCACAAAAGGTAAGAGGTGTGAAGATTTTTTTCATATGTTTCTAAGTCTAGAAAGGGAGCTCTGGTGACATAGTGCTTAAGGCATTTGACTGCTAACCAGAAGGCTGGAGGTTCAAACCCACCAGCCACTCCCTGGAAGGAAGACTGAGCAATCTACTTGCATAGAAATGTTATGTTATGTTGTTATGTGCTGTCGAGTCGGCCCCGACTCATAGCGACCCCTCCTTGGGTTTCTGAGGCAGTATCACTACGGAAGTAGGATTGCCCAACCTTCCTTCCGAGGAGTGGCTGGTGGGTTTGAACCGCCAGCCTTCTGGTTAGCAGTCAAGTGCTTTAGCCACTATGCTACCAGAGCATAGAAATACTGCCTTGGAAACCCAAGGAGGGACTGCTGTAAGTCAAACTGAATTGACTCAATGGCAGTGAGTGAAGTCTAGAAAATGAAAATGGTATCATAATTGGCTATTTAATAAATAATCAATGAGTGTCATCTCAATAATTTTCCTATTTGGGTGGAGAGCAAAGAGAACTAATATCTCTGTTAACTCCTTTACCCTTCATGAGTCTATCATTGTTGATCAAATTAACGGACTTAGGTAGTGGAAAATCAACACAGATTGAGTGTTTCTGAGTGTTAAACATTGTGCTTCCACTTTAAACCCACTATCTTAAGATAAAATATGCCTTAAAACAAATGTGTACTTATATTTTTCCCATTTTATAAATTAAAAAACTGATACTCTACAAGAGCCATATTTATAAAAGAAGCAGAACAGAGTAAGTTAGTAATACTCAAGATTTTATAGCAGTTCTTCTATTCATCCCTGCATTCAACAAACATGAGTTATGTATGTAGTTAGATATGTTGTATCCCAAAATATAAACAACTTAAAAATGATACTCTTTTATCAGTGTTCCTTCAAGCTCTAATTTCAGTTAAACACCTCTATTTAGGATCAGAAACACTTTAGGATAACTCAGATTACAAAAGCTAAAGAGCTAAACCATAAAATGTATCCTGGACAATATCCTAAATTGTTTTTGCTTTGTTTTGTTTTTGCTTTTATGTTTTTCCTGTAGTTACTGGCACTAATGTTATTTACCTTGGTGACCCAAACAAAGCTCTGCCCTCCAATTACAAATGAGAAGGAAAAAAAAAATTACCTAGAGATACATCTGTTAGTATTACATGACAAAAGGCACACGGAGAAAAGAATTAGCATCAAGAGATACGTTCATAGCCAGCGTATCATCTTTATTTTTCAAAATATAGATTAAGATTTCCCTATAAATAGTGAGGTCCGTTCTTTACCTTTCTGAAATCACTAAGCTTCTGGGCAAGAATGATAGAAGGACAGAATAGAGAAGAAAATGAAATCATACTGGAAAACTATGAAAGAAAAAAGTAATTTGAGGGATCATAATTTTAAAATGAATTGGTACAGACAAAGGAAAACAAATGATTATAGATGAATTTTTGATGATATGAAAATTAAGGAAAATTCTGGTAGATACAAAGTTAAGAGAAGTAGAAGTAATTAATAAAAAATGAAAATTTTGAAACACATTTTAAAAAAAAGAAGAGGAGTTCAAATATTAAGGGATAAAATGTTCTAGGTATGCCAGGGGAAAAAAAAATGAAAAAATAAGGTTGACATAAAAAATGAAAACAAAATATAAATTTGAAAGCTAATCACTTAGAATTGAGTATATATATCGCCTTCTATTAAATGTATAGGAGCTCTGGTAGCATAGTGGCTAAGGCACTTGACTGCTAACCAGAAGGCTGGCGGTTCAAACCCACCAGCCACTCCTCGGAAGGAAGGTTGGGCATTCCTACTTCCGTAGTGATACTGCCTCGGAAACCCAAGGAGGGGTCGCTATGAGTCAGGGCTGACTCGATGGCAAATAACAACAACAACAACATTAAATGTATTTTCAATGACAAGAATAAATTAATTTAATCTGTACTTGTCTTTATATTTATGTATGGGCATTCCTAATCCTAGAAACAGATACATAGCAATGAAATACTCAAATATTCTATTTAAACAAAAGTAAATTTATATATATATTTTAAATGTTGCATAGATATAGAACACCATCTGAATCTTCCTTTATTGTTTTCTTTTCTTATTGACATACAATAACCATGGAGCCAAATTCTTATGATAAGTTTGGTCCACTGATATATTTACAAAAGAAAAAATAAATCCTAAACCAGGATTAAGTGTATATTTTTAAACATCCAACACCAAATTATTGATTAGGGTCCCGTTTCCTCTTCATGTGTCCAAATCTTAACAATTTTGCATTTTAAACCCACAGTCTTAAGGTAAAATATTCCTTAAAATATTTTTTTTATGCATGTTGGTTGGTAGTTTGGTTATTCTAAACTATGCTGTTTTGTAGCTATTTTATTTCTTTATTTAGAAATCATTTGTTTGTGTTACAGAAGCTTTGGAATTTTGATACATCTTCTTCTAGGAGGGCAATGTGATGTCATGATTAAGACTATGTGATCTAGTCTTCATTTACATCTTGTCTCTGCCACTCATTAGCCACTCTCTGTGCCTCAGTTTTCCTAACTGTAAAGTGAAGTTAGTAATACTATCTACTTGATACGGCTATTTTAGCGATAAAAATCAATGAGTAGATATAAAGTACTTAGAGCAGTGCCTTGCTCTACACCAGTTTTTGCTGTCATTAAGATCAGAATTGTAGTTAATAGCTTTATACTCAGAGGCTTGTATTTAACCCACTATGGTGCTTAATTTAACAAAACAGTAAATAACCTTTTCAATTGACTTGTATGCAAAATTCAGATGAGTAACTTAGAGTTAGTATGCTTCCAGCTACAAACATCAGTCACAAATATAATCTGCATAACCCATTTTAGCTCTTAAACACAACAATGAGGGGGAAAAAAAGCAATGTTTTTATACCTAATGTAATTTATAAAGTTAAATGACTTTTAAAAAAATTGACTCTTAAAACAACTGATTTAGAACTGAAAGTGGAATAAATTAAATTATTTGAGTATGTAGAACTTAATGAAATATTTGGATACCCCTAAGGTATTGGTAGCATAGTGCCTAAGGCACTTGACTGCTAACTAGAAGGCTGGCGGTTCAAACCCACCAGCCACTCCTCGGAAGGAAGGTTGGGGAATCTACTTCCATAGTGATACTGCCTCGGAAACCCAAGGGAGGGGTCGCTATGAGTCGGGGCCGACTTGACGGCACACAACAACAAGGTATTTTGGCAGTTCAAATCCCCCAGCCACTCCTCCGAAGGAAGATGGGGCACTCTACTTCCGTAGTGATACTGCCTTGGAAACCCAAGGAGGGTTCGCTATGAGTCGGGTCCAACTTGACGGCACATAACAACACAACAACATAACAACACAACAACATAACAACACAATAACAAGGTATTATTTTCTAGATTAAAAAAAAAAAAAAGTTCTGTGTAATATTAAATAAAACTATTTTGTCAAAATTACTAAATAAAAAGAAAACTGACATAAAACAATTTGATCAGTTTTTGGGGAAATGATTGAACAATTTCTTCAAATACTTTCAGTCTCTTAATGACTAGGTGCTTAATCATTTCTATGAGGTTAGCGATATTTTGAAAAAGAAGATGAGGAGTAGAGTAAATAGGAGGGAGAAAAGGGAGGGAAGTAAGATTAACAGATCCTAAGAAATATACCTAGGGATTAGCTTAATTAAGTTATATTAATTAAAAAGAAAATGAACATAAGATTTTCTAAGTCTAGAATTAACGTGCAAACGCTTATAAATAGATTCAGATTGATAAAAGGAATATTACTTGAGTGGTAACTTAGAAGTCCACTAGACATTGGCTTAATTTATAACTGTCAAAGAAGTTAATAAACTATGTCTGTCATTATAACATTTTAGCAATCCTTATTACATGTTGGGATATGTAAAGAAAAAACATCAGACCTATGATAACTTCCTTTCTAAAAACTCTGTATTCACTGTCAACTCAGTACTTGTTTAAAGAATATAAAAAATAAAATATATGACTTTTGTAAAGACTTGATTTTGATAGAGAGGAGGAGAATAAGGTGTGAAATGCAAATATAGGAGGCAAAGACTGTAAAGAAGGAAAGAAGTTAGAAGAAAGGGTATTTGAATTCTAGATGACAGCTTCCTGCCACAGTATATAATAAAATATCCTATTTTATTGTAAATAAAGTTTGTATTTAAATTTTATTATACACCCTGAAGTCATTAAGTTCTTTCTTGGATAAAAAATTTGGAGACGGGAAATGAGTAAAACAGCAGGGAGATAATATTTGTATAAAAAGAGTATCCATCATTTCTAACATATTATGCATTAATACAATCAAGATTAATTATTCTACCAATTCACTGAGGTTATCAATGCAGTATTGGAAGAGGGTAAAAGAGAGGTGGTAAAAGAGAGGTAGTAAAAGGAAATAATTTTGAATCTCAGAGCATCTAATAAAATGATGCTGAGTTTCTCATCCATTCTCCCCACTCCTACCCATCTCCCCAACAAAACTAAAAGTGGAAGAATAGAAGCTTAAGGAAACAGAAATGTGGTTAAAAAAATGAACAAAAAGAAAAAAGTGATGCTACATAATGATAGGCTGAAAGTGATGAAGATGAAATCTGTCACATTATTTAATCCAGGCCATCCCTATAGTTAAGAAAAAGAAAACAACAAATATTGTTCTTGTGCCTCTGAATCCCAAGACCTCAACATATTGATTCTAAGCCTGTTAGAACTGTAGTCTAATTACTAATTTGTAGATTAAATAGGCTATTGTAGGCTGGCCTGGTTATCTAAACACAATGCATGGCTTTATTTCTGTAAGAAAATGTGTTGTGAATTCCAAATTCCAAACAAACTCCTGGAAACAACCTGTTCACTAGTTTGGGACAGCTTGTACACTGTGTGTTTTGGATTTAAGAAGTTAAATGACACCTTGCTGGATAAAAAGGTATTATAACATGTGATTCATATAACTATTATTAATCTTCAATAAATTCTGTTGAAGTAAGTAAGCAAAGGTGTGCTAACTTAATTTAAACCTCTACAAAATCTGCCTGGTAAATTTCCAAGAACAGCTTTACTCATGATATTTTCAATGTCCAAAAATTTGTCTTTCAGTCATAAACTAAAGAATACCATGTTGCACATTTCAACACTTACATCTTCAATCTTAAATAAAAATGAAGTCTAAATGTGGCCAATATCAAAGGCAACCCAATCAAAAATATCAAAGTTTAAAAGTGTTTCTTTAGATTTATTTTTAATATAGTAAATAAAACTTTGAAATTAATAATAGAAGTATGTGTGATATTAATTATACCAAAAATTTAAAAGTGAGACTGAGATGTGATATCAATCTTCTCAAAATATCACCTTTTATTATTATTCATCTTTTTCCTGAGCTATTCAATGTCCACTGCAATCATTATTTAATTCTTCACAACATGTGTCAGAAATAATGTGAAAAATTTGCTCTCAACATAAGTGAAAGGGAATTACTGCCTTTATCATACAATCAATCTACATTCAGTCTATGATAAAATTTAGATTTTTCTCACTCTGAGTTCAAAAACAAAAAATACCACACCCATTGTTATTGAGTTGATTCTGACTCATAGAGACCCTGTAGGGCAGAGCACGACTGCTTCATAAGGATTACAAGGCTGTGGTCTTCACAGAAGTAGACTGCTACATCTTTCTCCTTCAAGTAACTGGTGATTTCAAATTGTTGACTTTTCGGTTCTCAGTTGAGAGCTTAACCATTTCACAATCAGGGCTTCTTTATCTGGGTCTACACCTAGCTCTAAATTATTTTGCTTATTTATTTGCTATTTTAGACCAAAACACTAACAAAAAATTACTAATTATCTTAATTTTGCATTTCTATAAATGAATAAATTATCCCACAAAGTCTATTACAAGATTTACCACAATTATACACTATCTATTTTTCAAAAATAAGTAATTAGGAAATTGGCACTACATATCACATCTCTTCTTCCTTCCTCCATTACATTCTTAGATTAATTTCTTCCTTAGTTCTTCTGAACATTAACTTTTTGAATTCAAATTATACACTTAAATGACATATTCTTATTTATCAATTTTATGTAATATCTACTGAGATCTTTCTATGAAAAAGTAGGAACTTGTTGAATACTTTCTCCACTTCCCTCTGCAACTCAAAATATTTTTTTAAGATATAATTTTATCTATATTATCAAGGCTTATCCTTCATACTTTGCTTTGTCAGTTTATTTAGTACAGCAAAAAAAAAAAAAGAAAGAAAGAAAGAAATGAAAAAAACTCACTGCCATCGAGTCTAATCCGACTCACAGTGACGCCTCCTTGGGTTTCTGAGGCAGTATCTCCTTGGAAGTAGATTGCCCAAGCTTCCTTCCAAGGAGTGGCTGGTGGGTACAAGCATGGATAATTCTAAAAGTTAAAAAGTTTCTAAGACTTATGGTTTTTAACTTTAGAACTACATAGTATTATTTGTCTCATAGAAAAATAAAATAATTCTATATTTTAAATTTTTCTGTTTGAAGAGAAATCATCCAAGCATTGTTGTTGTCAGGTGCTGCTGAGTTGGCTCCTAGTCATAGCAACTCTATATACAACAGAACAAAACACTACCCAGTCCTGCACGAGCCTCACAATTCTTGATAAGCTTAAGTCAATTGTTACATCCACTGTGTCAATCCATCTCGTTAAGAGTCTTCACCTTCTTTGCTGACCTTCTACTTTACCAAGCGTGATATACTTCTCCAGGGAATGGTCCCTTTTGACAATATGATCAAAGCAGATGAGACAAAGTCTGACCATTCTCATTTCCAATAAGTATTCTGGCTGCACTTCTTCCAGGACAGATTTGTTCCTTCTTCTGACAGTCCAAGGTATTTTCAGTATTCTTCATCAATTCAAATACATCAGCTCTTCTTTGGTTTTCCTTATTCATGGTCCAGTTTTCACATGCATATGACCCAACCAAAAATACCATGGCCTGGGTCAGGCACACTTTAGTCTTCAAAGTGACATCCTTGCTTCTTAACACTCTAAAGAGGCTTTTTGTAGTATATTTTCCCAGTGCAATATGATGTCTCATTTTCTGACTGCTGCTTCCATGGATGTTGATTGTAGATCCAAGTAAAATAAAATCCCTGAATATGTCAATCTTTTCACCATTTATCATGATGTTGCTTATTGGTGTAGTTGTTAGGCTTTTCACTTCCTTTATGTTGAGGTGTAACCCATACTGAAGACTGTAGTTTTTGATCTTCATCAGTAAGTGTTTCAAGTCATTTTCACTTTCAGACAGCAAGGTTCTGTCATCTGGATATTGCAGGTTGTTAATGACTCTTCCTCCAATCCTGGTGCCATGAGCTTCTTCATATAGTCCAGTTTCTCAGATTATTTGCTCAGCATACAGATTGAATAAGTATGGTGAAAGGATAAAACTTTGACATATATCATTCCTGATTTTAAACCATGCAGAATCCCCTTATTCTGTTTGAATGACAGCCTATTGATCTACATACAGATTCCTCACGAGAACAATTAAGTGTTCTGGAATTCCTAACTATTTGCAATGCTATCCATGATTTGTTATGATCCACACAGTTGAATGTTTTTGCATAGTTAATAAAACACAGGTAAACATGTTTCTGGTATTATTTGCTTGCAGCTAAGATCCATCTGACATCAACAATGAAAACCCTTGTCCCATGTCCTCTTCTGAATCCAGCTTGCATTTCTGGAAGCTCCTTGTCAATATACTGCTGCAACTGTTTTTGAATTATCTTCAGCAAAATTTTACTTAGATGTGATATTAATGATATTGTTTGATAATTTCAACATTTTATTGGATCACCTTTTTTGGAACAGGAACAAATATTGATCTCTTCCAGTCTGTTGGTCAAGTAGCTGTTTTCCAAATTTCTTGGCATAAATGAGTAAGCACATTCAGCTCTTCATCTGTTTGCTGAAACGTCTCAATGGGTATTCCATCAATTCCTGAAGCCTTGTTTTTTGCCAGTTCCTTCAGTGAAGCTTGGATTTTTTTCCTTCAGTACCATTGTTTCTTGATCATATGCTATCTCCTGAAGTAGTTGAACACTGACTAATTCTTTTTGGAACACTTATTCTTTGTATTCCTCCCCTCTCCTTTTGATGTTTCCTCCATCATTCAGTATTTTGCCCATACAAACTTCCAACATTGCAACTCAAGGCTTCAATTTTTTCCTCAGTTCCTTCAACTTTAGAAATGCCAAGAATGTTCTTCCTTTTTGGTTTCCTAACTTCAGGTCTTTGTACATTTCTTTATAAAATTTTACTCTGTCTTCTCGATCTGCCCTTTGAAATCTTCTGTTCAGCTCCCTTATCTCATCATTTCTTACATTCCCTTTAGCTATTCTCTGTTCAAGAGGACATTTCACAGTTTCTTCTGATGTTCATTTTGGTCTTTTCTTCATTTCCTATCTTTTTAATGATCATATGCTTTCTTCATGTTATGAAGTTTTTGATGTCACCCACAACTTGTCTGGTTTTTAGTCACTGGTGTTTGATACATCAAATCTATTCTTTAGATGTCTAAATTCAGGTGGTATATATTCAAGGTTTTATTTTCACTCTTGGGGACTTACTTTAATTTCCTTAGCCTCAACTTGAACTTATGAGCAACTGGTGGTCTGTTCCAAAATCTCCTCCTGGTCTTGTTTTACCTGATGATATTGGCTTGCATGTTGTTGTGAGGCTTGAGGTTGTGCCACCTGTGTTTCAAATGCCAGGAGGGTTGCACAGGGTACACAGGTTTCAACACAGCTTACAGATAAGACAGACTAGGAAGAAGGAAGAGGCCATCTACTTCTCACAGTATTGGCCATGGAAAATCTTATGCATAGCAGAAAATCATTACTCGACAACTTTATAAATAGCCTGGAAACATTGTCCAATACAGTGCAGGAAGATGAGCCCCTTAGGTCGGAAGGCTGAAAATATGACTGGGAAAGACCTGCCTCATCAGAGTAGAACTAACTTTAATGATATGGATAAAGTAAAGCTTTCTGGACCTCCATGTGCTGACATAGCATGACTCAAATTGAGGAGAAACAGCTGGAAACATCCATTAATAACTGGAACATGGAATGTACAAAGTATGAATCTAGGAAAATTGCAAGTTGTCAAAAATGAAATGGAACACATAAAGACTGATATCCTAGGCATTAGTGAGCTGAAATGGACCAGTTTTGGCCATTTTGAATCAGACAACCATATGATCTACTTTGCCGGGAATGACAATTTGAAGACGAATGGCGTGGCATCCGTCATCACAAAGGATGTTTCAAGATCTGCCCTGAAGTACAATGCTGTCAGTGATAGGATAATATCCATACATCTACATGGAAGACCAGTTAATATTATTATTATTCAAATTTATATACCAACAACAAAAGCCAAACATGAGGAAATTGATGATTTTTATCAGCTTCTACAGTCTGAAATTGACCAAACATGCAATCAAGGTGTGTTAATTATCACTGGTGACTGGAATGCAACAATTGGAAACAAATAATTACCGGTGGTTAGGAAGTTTGGTCTTGGTGACAAAAATAACGCTGGAGAGGCTGCATGATATAATTTTTCAAGACCAATGACTGGTTCATTGCAAATATCTTTCTTCAACAGCACAAATTGCAGCTATACACATGGACTTTGCCAAATGGAGTACAGAGGAATCAGTTGACTACATCTATGGCAAAAGGAGATGTGAAAACTCATTATCTTTAGCCAAAACAAAGCCAGGAGATGACTGTGGAACAGACCATCAACTGCTCATATACAAGTTCAACTTGGAGTTGAAGACAATTAAAAGAAGTCCATGAGAACCACAATATAAACTTGAATATATTCCTCCTGAATTTAGAGACCATACAAAGAATAGATTTGACATACTGAACATCAATGACCGAAAACCAGAAGAATTATGGGATCAAGAACATCATCCATGAAGAAAGCAAGATGTCATTAGAAAGACAAGAAAGGAAGAAAGGCCAAAAATAGATGTAAGAAGAGACTCTGAAACTTGTTCTTGGGTGAAGAGTAGCTAAAGCAAATGGAAGAAATGACAAGATAAAAGAGCTGCACAGAGGTTTCAAAGAGCAGCTCAAGCAGACAAAGCCAATTACTATAATGAAATGTGCAAAGACCTGGAGGTAGAAAACCAAAAGGGAAGAACATACTCAGTATTTCTCAAGCTGAAAGAACTGAGGAAAAAATTTAAGCCTTGAGTTGCAACACTGAAAGATTCTATGGGAAAAATATTGAATGATGCAGGAAGCATCAAAAGATGGAAGGGATACACAGAGTCATCTAACCAAAAGAACTGGTTAATCTTCATCAATTTCAAGAGGTGGCATATGATCAAGAGCCAATGGTACTGAAGAAAGAAGTTGAAGTTGCACTGAAGGAATTGGTGAAGAACAAGGCACCAGGAGTTGACAGAATACCCACTGAGATGTTTCAAGAAATGGATGCCTTGCTGGAGGCCTTTATTTGGTTATGCCAAGAGATTTGGAAGACAGCTACCTGGCCAACTGACTGGAATAGATCCATATTTGTACCCATTCCAAAGAAAGGTCATCCCACAGAATGTGGAAATTATCAAGTAGTATCATTAATATTGCACGCAAGTAAAATCTTACTGAAGATAATTCAAAAATGGTTGCAGCAGAATATTGACAGAGAACTTCCAGAAATGCAAGCTGGATTCATAACAGGATGCTGAATGAGGGGTATCATTGCTGATGTCAGATGGTTCTTGTCTCAAAGCAAAGAATAACATAAAAGTGTTTACTTATGTTTTACTGACTATGCAAAAACATTTTATTGTGTGGATCATAACAGATTATGGGTAACATTGAGAAGAACGGGAATTCCATAACACTTAATTGCATTCATTCATTCTAGGATCTCTGGCATAGTCCCTAAGGCATTTGACTGCTAACCAGAAGGTTGGCAGTTCAAACCCACCAGCTGCTCCTCAGCAGGAAGATTAGGCAATCTATTTCTGTAGTGATACTGCCTCAGAAACCCAAAGAGGTGTCGCTATGAGTTGGATCCGACTTAATGGCAGTGTGTGTTTGAGTTCTCTCAATAGTACTAGCTGAGAAAATTGCTAAATCTCTCCCATTCTGGGAAACTTAAATAAGAATAAAAAACTGAGATTTTTTTTTTTTGTAATTGCAATTCAAGAATTCTTTTTGCTTTGAAGTGGTAACCATTAAACCAAAACCAAACCAAACCAAACCCACTGCCATCAAGTCAATTCCGACTCATAGTGAACCCTATTGGGTTTCTGAGGCAGTAAAACTTTATGGAGGTAGATTACTCAGTCTTCCTTCCACAGAGGATTGGCTGGTGGGTGTGAACCATTAATCATCTGGTTAACAGTCAGATGCCTTAAGCACTGTGCTACCAGAGCTCCTTGTAACAGTTAAGATAAATTAAAATCGCTAACAACCATAAGATCAGTGTTAACATTCAAATTTTGGAAATACGTGGATGATGGACTCTTTAAGGTCTATTAGGAATAATGATAAGAACCAAATTTGTGTTTCATTTATTGAGCTTTTTTCAGTTGTGTTTCCTGAACTTTACCAACTAACATTCAATGTAATCTTGTGCCTAATCAGAAAGTTCCCTGACAGTACCTATCTTTTTCTTGGTTATTAGTAAAGAATATTATCTTTCTGTATACACTTAAATTCCTACTTTCTTTATATCTGAGCTGTGAAATTGTCAATTTTGGCTTATTTTGACCTGTGTAATTCTCAGGCTGATAAACAAGACTTTTGCAATGATTATGAGATCATGAAACGTCTTCTCTTTTAACTATAAATAACAAAGTCACTTGTTTTCTCACAAGTCAACTTTTACAGTGCAGATTGATTTAAAAAAGAAAATTATTAGGGAAAAAAATATTCCAAATGCTGTAAACATTACTGAATTCTTCTGAAGTCAACTACTAGATTGATGCATAAAATGTAACTCTGTCCTTCAGTAAATATTTGACTTCAGGAGAAATGTCTAAAGCATAGGTTCACTTAATTTGCATGTGAAAAACTGGAGGATGGTAAAATACTACTCTATATGTTGCTTAAGAATGACATCATTGAAGGAATCTCTCTGTTCTACACTATATTTCAAATAATTTTATTTGAAACATGCTGCTGTTGAAGGAAATCATCATGAGACATTAGGAGTTACCAGTTTCCATTTAATTTGATTCTTCTTAATCTAACCACAAA
>NW_006921758.1:1242509-1263439 GCF_000298275.1 Orycteropus afer afer | reverse complement strand
AAGGACTGCACAGACCCTCTTCAACAAAGAAAAGGGAAACCAGTTAACACAGACACAGAAGATAATCTTGGACCCCTGAGCCTTGAAGGGAAGGAAATAGAAGTGGACTAAACTCCAACTAGCCGAAGAATTTGCCTGAAAATACCAAAAAAGGAGGCATACGGAACTGCGGTCTCGCAGCAATCCTGAGCGATCCTGATGGCACAGACAGCTTGGAGATTCTCGAGTGGGAGGGGAAGGGAGGGAAGGCTGTTAGATAGATAGACATAAGTATTGATTTGGGTGAAGAGAAGAGCAATGCACCAAATGTGACTGACTAATATGGCAGCACTGAGGATGAGAAAGACATAGAGTGGTACATGGGAGGTACAGACAACAAATACAAACCCTTTTGTACATATAGTACTGTGTTGTCAGTGAAGGCTAACATGGGTATATGGGTGGATAGATGGGTGCACAGGCTGAACGATTAGGTATGTCTATGGAATGGGGAGTGTATCCAAGAACATATATAGGGTTGGCAGACAATGGTCCTACAAGTTTATGTGAATTATCAGAATTTCCAGGTGTATAGTAGAGCTGACAAGGAGCAAGGTTGTGGTCACTACTTGGTCATAGCCAGTTACCCAGAGGGACCGAGTAGGAGCACTTGCGGGCTTGGGACCATAGTCACAGGGGACATCAAGCTCAATTGGCATAACATACTATACAAACGATTGTTCCACCTCCTACTTTGGTGAGTAGCGACTGGGATCTTAAAGGCTAGTAAGCTGCCATCTAGATGCAACGATGGGTCTCTCCTCATCCAGAGCAAAGAAGAATGAAGAAAACCAAAATTCATGGAAAAAAATTAGTCCTAGTGACACCATCTGATCTGCAGCCTATACACGACTATGAGATCAGAAGTACTAGATGGTGCCCGGCTACCACTGTCATCCACTTGGAAGGGGATTTATGTAGGAGATCCTTGATAGAGAGTGAGAACAATGTGAAACAAAACTCAACATCATTTGGAGAAAAAAAAAAAAAAAAGGAGGGGACCAGGTTTGCTGGTCCGATAGAGCCTGGTGGAACCGCTGAAACTATGGCCCCTAGCTGCCTTTCAGATCTGGAATTAAACCCACACTTGTGGTTTCCAGCCAAACAAAAGACAGGCATATGAGTTGAACATTTACCTCAGGTAGATACACTCCTTAGAGAGAACAATCATGGGAGAAAGAAGGGCTGTTTATGCACAGGGAGACAGCTCAGGGGGCAGGAGTGCATGGAGGGATGGACACAGGGAAGAGGTAACCGTGGGGAGGAAGTGGGAGGGGAGCTGTTGCACTGTGGTAAACTGTGGTCAATGTCATGAGACAAAATATATGTGAACCGCTGTATGGAAAGTGAATTTGCTCTGTAAACCTTCATCCAAATCATAATTTAAATAAATAAAAAGAAAGAAAAAATAAGACACTCTTAAATTGACTTTAGTTTTTCTTTTTAAGAGATATTTGGTAAAAGTAAATTTAGATAAAAACAATGAAATCTTAAGAAATTTATTTAACATAGTATTTTTAAAACTCTAGTGTTGCTTATGAGTTTTAGTTAAGTTTTAAAATTGCATTGGAGAGAGCTTAAGCAACGCCATCACCAACAATCCAGAAATGTGCTAGAGGAGTCAAATAAAATTGCAAAAGCATTAATCATCCCAAGGAGATCATGATGCAATTAAGTTCTTGTTCAATACTACTAATCTTTTCTGAATCCTCATTAAAAATAAATGAGGACTCATACACATTGTTCTGGTTACCTAGTACAGCTCTGACAAGAAGTATACCACAAATGGGATGGCTTGAACAAGTAGGAGGTTATTCTCCCACAATTTGGAGGCTTTAAGTCCAAGTTCAAAGTGCCAGGCTCTAGGGGCCATGTGAAAGCCCCTCGACCTTGGGCTTCAGCTCTGCCTCTTGCTCCCAACCCACTGAAGCTAGAGTATCTCTTTACTCAGGTAGCTGCTGCCTGCTGTGGCTAACTAGCCCAAGGTCAACAAAACAGCACAGTCCCGATGTTACCAAACCACAACACAGGCAGGCAGTTAATTCAAGTCCACTACAAGTCCCAATGTTGGCAGAGCATGGCAGGCTGCTGAACAATGACACAGCTACACACAGGGCCCAAGTGTGTTATAAGCTAGAGACTGTTCCCAAAGCTGCTGCTTATATACAGAAGCAGACCACATCCCTAAAACAGCTACTCAGCTGCTTGTGGTAGATCCAACCATGGAGTTGATTGCCAGTCTCATTATGGGGAATAACTGCCATCAGCTGCCCAGCCACTCAACCAGGCCCAGCCAAGTTGACAGACAAATATAACTACCACACATATACACACATTTGTGTATGTATATAGTTTTATACATACATACATTCGGGAACATCTTTTAAATTCTGATTGCTTTATTTCACTTTTTGGACACATACACATACAAAAGATAATGACATATAGACATTAAAACAATGTATTTCTCAATGAAGAACTCTGAAAATACAGGATGAGTTTTGGATCTTTTTCTTTCCACCTGTTCTTGTTTTTATTTTTGAACATGGCCCAGCAAGGTTATGGGCTTGATGTTTATTTTTCCAAATTCTCACTTAAAATCCATTATTATTCTCAATTCATAAATATAATTCTGTGGTTTCTAGTAGCCTCAATGATTCCTAGAAAAATTAACTACAGTTCTTTTTACATTGGTATGTGAAAATATTGTATATGCCACTATAATATTTATGGGACCATTTTATTATAATATGTACTATTGATTGAATAATTTAAGAAGCCCCATAGTATACTACCTAGAGGGCAGGGACTATATTGTGTTCTATATGAGATTAGCATTCTGAATAGTCAATGAAGTATGATTGATAGATATATGCAGACAGAATGATGTCCTTGCTAAGGAAGTGAGCATTAAAGAACATTTCAATCCACAAATCTAATTCTAAGCCTTGAGAAATGGATTCGGAAAGTCTTTGAATGAATGTAATGAAAAAATGTCTTCTTTTCTTAAAAGTCTATTTTTATGACCTACAGAACAATGCCTCCCTCAATTTTAGAATTTTCATTCTCAAGACAGGATAGATGCCAGTTCTACCTTTGGAGGAGGAAAGAATCATACCGCTTGTAATATTCAGTGAAGTATAACTTTTCTACTTCCTTCATGGGGTATATATGGTACAGAGAGATGGATAGTGGGGATAGAGGAGAATCATTGCTGTTTTTATTTCATGAGACTATAATTGCAACACATCTCCATTCAGTGATGTGTAAGAATGTGCTGAGTCTCACTATAATGAGAAATACTTGGCTAGCATATAGTGGTCACCTCTTTTGAATAAAGCAGAAATGCTGCATGATATGTACTAGTCACTGGTAGTCATGCAATGGTGACTGAGTGTTTTGGTACCAGTCACTGGCACTGAAGTTTTCACATTACCTGCCCTAATGACCCTAAAGTAGTGCTATCTATATCTATATCTATTCTGTATGTATGTGTATTATAGTAGCCACAATACAAAGAACAAGGTGAAATTAGTTTTAATAATATATTTCCTTTAAATCAATATATCCATTATCTAATAAACCAAACCAAACTCACTGCTGTCAAGTCAGATCCAAATCACAAGCAACCCCTCCTTGGATTTCCGAGGTGGTATCACTACAAGAGTAGATCGCTCAATCTTCCTTCTGAGGAGTGGCTGGTGGGTTTGAACTGCCAGCCCTCTGGTTAGCAGTCAAGGCCTTAGGCACTATGGCACCAAAGCTCAATGAAGTAATCAAAATTTAAAAACAATGTATAACAAATTTTGAATTTCATTCTAAGACTTCAAATCCAGTATATAGTTAGCACATCTCAATTTGGACTAGCCACATTTCATGTCCCAATGGCTATTGCATTAGGCAGCGGTTAGATGCTACCTTACAGGACATCATAGTGGGTGTGTCATTCTCTGCCACTGTCAACCCAGCATGATCAAGATTGTGAGCAAATCTTGCAAAAGCAAGCAGCAGAAAATACTCAGCTGCAACTCAGAGATCTGGATTCCATTTTTACAAAGCAAGAGACCCATGGCCTCTAAGGGCAGGTAGCATTCACTGACTGGTAACAGTGATGGTGCAACCGAATGGAGTGTGGTGATTCCGGGAGATGTCAGCAAATTCTGCTTCTCTGTGAGTGTAGGCCTCACGAGTAGGAATTAGGGATAGCTCCAATATTCAAGTCATGCTTTTTGATTACCAGTTTGATTTCACGAAAAGCATCATGAAATGGTAGTACTATGCCATTCTCATATAATGTCACTGTTGTGGGGCCAGAAAATTGATTTTTGATTCCCTCTTCTGCCACTAACTTCTCCTGTAACCAAAAAAAAAAAAAAAAAGAGAGACATAATCTTCAAGCTCAATGCAAACCTCACCTGTATTATTTTTATTTTCTTAAAGAGAGAAACCGCTGTCTAACATTTGTAAATAGTTATATATCCTAAATTGGAGATATTAAGATGATTAGGTTTTTGCTACATTTTGTTTTTATACCTTTCCTTCTGTAAGTGATAATAAATTTAAGTGTATAATTTAAAGGAAGATAGGTAGAAGTTTATAATGAGGTTACGTTCACCAAGTTTGCCTAGGCTTTCTCACCATACATGACCTAAGAATTATGTAGAAGCAATTAAAAAAAAAAAAAAAAAGGAAATAAAATCATTGAAATACCATTGCTAAGTGAAAGCCCTCATAGATTAATAAACAAATCTACTCCGCTTCCTTGAAGTGTTTTGTCTTTAATTTTGTATCTAAGAAGAAAAGCAAAAGGAAAACTGTATACTGCTCCTGTAATAAATTATCACAAAGTTAAAAGCTTAAAACAACACAAATTATTTTACAGTTCTGGGGGTCAAAAGTCCAAAACATGTCTCACTGGGCAAAAATCAAGGTGTCAGTAGAATTACATTCGTTTCTGGAAGCTCTAGGGTAGACTTTGTTGCCTTGCCTTTCCCTGCTTCTAGTAGCTGTCCACATTCCTTGGCTTTCAACCGCTAGCATGTTCAAAGACAGCCATAGTAGATCAGGACTTTCTCAGGATTTCATCTCTCTGATTCTGAGTCTCTGCCTCCCTTTCTACTTTTATGGAGTTTTGTGATTACACCGGGGCCACCTGGATAATCCAGGATAATCTATTTTAAGTTCAGGTGACTTACAAATTTAACCCCTCTTTGCCACATGATATATTCATAGGCTCTAAGAATTAGGAGACGTCCATCTTGGGAAAGCATTAATATGCCTACCTAAGAAGATATCTAAGTAATCAAATAAATCCATCATTGAGCACATTGTATATAAATTGTATTTTATTTTTTCCCAGTAAGATTTGATTGAAGCATGATGCTAAACTTTTGTGGAAACTCAAAGAAGATGTAAAACAAAGCCCTAGCCTTCAAGAAGTTTGCAGAGAGAAAACATAAGTACACAGGTACAAAATAGGAATCTTTTGGGGCTAGGATCCCACTTTAAGTACTCATTAAGTATAAAATAATTACTGTTATTATCATCAATCAAATGAATGTTATCATGCAGCAATAATCACTATTTTATTACATGAATCAAACATATTAGAAGAATGAAATATGTCTCTCATCAAATGGATGATTCATCAGTCCACAGAGAAAATAAAAAATATACTCAACCATCTGATTGCTTGAGCTACATAAAGCTAAACAAATGATGTGAATGATCTTTTACTGTGTGAACATGATTTTTTTTTTTTTTTTGCACTGAAGTGACAGATTATTGTAGTGTCAACTAGGTGTAATACCAGATTTTCAAAGTATATATGGATGGCTCCTTTTCAGTGCTCTGGGGAGAAAAAAAAAATTAGTTAGAGAATCCTAACACCAATTTATGATCCTTAGAGATTTGTGTTATAGACTTTCTCAAGTCAACCAATCTTTTTCTCTGTACTTCATTCTCTTCAAGAAGAAAAAAAGTAAGCTTAGTGTATTCTAAGTTTCTTTTTATTTCTTATTAATCAAAGATTCTCTTAAAATTTTATTTAGGTCTTTGTTAGATGAAATAATTGTTTACTTTCTTTTGCCAAATCTAAAATATAGTACAGCTTAGTTTACAACAGATTTTACTTGCTATTACAGTAATAAATAAGGTTAATTTCAACTAGTTATTTAATATTTTTGAATGCCTACCAAGTATTAAATACTATCCTAGGAGTTGTGGGTAGAATTGAAGATAACAAAAATAAGGTGAGATAAAAAATAAGTGCATACTTAAAAGATTAAAAGAAAATAAATATCAAGTAATGATAAAGGAATGATGGGACTGAGTCTGACTATGTACATTAGACTTTGTGGTCAGAGAAGCCCTCTCTAAAACAGTGGCATTAAGCTGAGATCTAAATGACAAGGAGGAACCAGCCATGCCCAGATCGGTGGAAGTATATATCCATGGTCCTGTGGGACCACTAATACTAGTGAGTACTAATGCCAAGTGTGTATGTTTGAGGTACAGAAGACCAGGGGGTTAAAGCAGAAACATAGCACAATAGGGTAGTAGACTAGAAGAACAGCAATACAGATGGGTCTTAGAGAGGTCAGGGCCAGATCAGAAAGGATCAGAAAGCCAAGGTAAAATGGATGATGGGAATTCATTCAAAGTTTAAAGCAAGAAGAGGGCATTATCTGACCTACATTATAAAAAAAAAAAATCATCCTGGCTGTTATGTGGAGAGAGAACTTAGTTTGCTAGTGCTGCTATAACAGAAATACCACAAGTGGGTGGCTTTGAGGAACAGAAACTTATTTTCTCACCGTTTAGGAAGTTAGAAGTCTAAATTCTAGAAGCTGGTTTTAAGGGAAGGCTCTCTTTGTCTGTTGTGGGGAACAATCTGTCTCAGCTTCTCTAGCACTCGTCTGCTTCTGCTGAGTTCTCCATGTGATGTCTATCTTCCCCCTATTTGTGCTTGCCTACTTTTTTTTTATATCTCAAAAGTAAGTAGGTTCCACCTGTGGGCTTGGGACCATAGTTGCAAGGGTCTTCGACCTCAATTGGCATAACATACTACACAAAACATTGTTCCACCTCCTGCCTTGGCAAGTAGCAACTGGGATTTTAAAAGCTAGCAAGCTGCCATCTAGATGCAACTATGAGTCTCTCCTCATCCAGAACAAAAAAGAATGAAGAAAACCAAAATTCATGGAAACAATTAGGCCTAGCGACTGGTACACCATCTGATCTGCAGCCTATATGACTATGAGACCAGAAGAACTAGATGGTGCCCGGCTACCACTGTCTTCCACTTGAAAGGGGATCTATGTAGGAGATCCTTGATAGAGAGGGAGAACAATGTGGAACAAAATTCAAAATCATTGGAGGAAAAAAATGGGGGGACCAGGTTTGCTGGTCTAATAGAGCTGGATGGAACCACTGAGACTATGGCCCCTAGCTGCCCTTCAGATCTGGAATTAAACCCACACCTGTGGTTTCCAGCCAAACAAAAGACAGGCATATGAGTTGAACATTTACCTCAAGTAGATACACTCCTTGGAGAGAACAATCATGGGAGAAAGAAGGGCTGCTTATGCACAGGGAGAATGCTCAGGGGACAGGAGCCCATGGAGGGATGGACACTGGTAAGAGGTAACTGTGGGGAGGAGGTAGAAGGGGAGCTGGTGCATTGTGGTAAACTGTGGTCAATGTCATGAGACAAAGTGTATATGAACTGCTGTATGGAAAGTGAATTTGCTCTGTAAACTTTCACCCAAATCACAATAAAAATCACACACACACAAAAAAAAGTAAGTAGGTTCCAGATACACACTATATTGACATTGCATCATTAACATAACTTTATTCCCAAATGGGGTTAGGATTTGCAACACATACTTTTGGAAGACACAATTCAATCTGTAACAGTGAGAAAGTGGAAGTAGAGAAACAAATTGAGGACTTTATTGCAGTAATCTAAGTGAAAAATAACGTTTATTTGGTTAAAATAATGGTCAAAGAATTTGAAGAAAACTGGCTGGCTTTCCAAAAATTTAGAAACTCATTTGCACAACTTCATGGGGGAGTTATTTATATTAAATTCCTAAGATTGTGCTCATATAAAATATAATGTGAATAGTGCTTCATATATTCATCCTATGTGACTGCCTTGGAGGAGAATTGTTTGAATAAACATTGCAGTTAGAGTCTTGAATAGGAAATTATGATATCTGATACAGACATTTCTGGGTGATGGTAAGGAACAGGGTTTGGCCATGTGGATAAGTGATTAAGCAGACATTTATTAAGATTAATTTACTGTAGGATATTGAATGGACAGTGTAAGAACACTAAATTCATCCAAGAAATAGGCAACAGGTAACTTATATGAAAACTGCCATGATACAAGCATGATAGATGAGATTTAAAAAAAAATCTGCAGTGTTTCAGCATGAGAAAAAGAAGATATTGAACTATAAAGGAAAAGCTAATTTATTTAAAGGAACACTAGTGAGATTTATACGTATATAAGAAGAGATAGTTTCATTATTAACAATAATATAATTCTAGGAGGAGAGGTAAAAAAAAAAAAGAAAGAATGGGGAAAGGGAGGGAGGGAAGAAAGAAAGAAAAAGGGAATAAAAAGGTTTTTACAAACTAGGACCAGAAATAAAAGCTGCAATATGGCATCTGTCCCCTTAATTGCATTATTCTCTTAAATAGTCTTTGTCTTGTTCCCATCTGGTCCATCTTCACAAGGCTATGTAAGAGAGCTTTTAAAAATGCAAAATGGATTCCAACACTCACCAGCATAAAACCTTCAAAATCTTCCCATTATCCACATAATAATGTACAAATTCTTTAGTGTGGCCATCAAGGACTTGATGATCTGATCACTGCCTATTGCTTCAGGCTCATTTCCTACCATTTTCTCCATCATTCTCTTGCAATACAACGATTTGTCCTTCCTTGCAAACACCATGCCACTTCTCAAATCTGTGTCTATGTCGAGGCTATTTGTTTTAACTATGATGTACCTTGAAAACTGCATCATATTCTCCGTGAAGCCTTCTCTAATTCTCCACCTGTCCTATTCATCCTCCTAATATTTCCATGCCAAGAAAGAACCATCAATTTATCACTTCCTATTCCACACTTGAGGAGCTCTGGTAGCAGAGTGCATAAGACATTTGACTGCTAACCAGAAGGCTGGCAGTTCATACCCACCAGCCAATCCTCGGAAGGAAGGTTGGGGAATCTACTTCTGTAGTGATACTGCCTCAGAAACCCAAAAAGGGGTCACTATGAGTAGGATCCAACCCCATGACAGTGTGTTTGGTTTGGTTTATTATTACATATAGGAGCTCTGGTGGTCTAGTGCCTAAAGCATTTGACTGCTAACCAGAAGGCTGGTGGTTCAAACCCACCAGCCATTCCTCAGAAGAAAGGTTGGGCAATCTACTTCCCTAGTGATACAGCCTCAGAAACCCAAGGAGGGGTCGCTATGAGTTGGATCCGACTTGGCAGTTAAGTGGTTTTTTTTTTTTTTTTGTATCATTACGTGAATTCATTTGCATTATTAGCAAGGTCTTTAAGCTTCTTGAGGGCACAGACATTGTTTCTTTAGGACATAGCACAATGCTTAGAACACAGTAGGTGCTCAATGGAATTTGCTGAATGGATGTTATAGAGTAGAAAGTAGAAGGGTTGATTAAGGAATTGAAAACATGGCACATAACTTAAAGTAAAGATTTTAATAATACTTAAAACAGAATAGAACTTTTTTTTTTTTTTTACTTCTATCTATGATACTAGTAGGCTTAAGTTTAGCTGTCAATATAAGTGAACAATCCCTTCACCAAACCCTTCGGGCCCTATGAGCTTCAAAACACTGAAAAAAAGCTGAATTACAGAAATACAATGTGGTACATAAACCACAAATGAAATAGCGCTATCAAATGTAAAGCAACACCCTATAATCAAATATATTGATATTTTTGCAATGAAATACGTGAATATTTGCACAGAATCAATAGCTCAATGTCAGGCTACCAAAATGTCAAGTACTAAAATTTTACAATATTTTTTTCCAATTCTCTTGTTACAAAATGAAATAAAAAAAAAAAAAAAATCAGAATTATAAATAAGGAATTGCAGACCTGAATTAAAATACTATTTTATAGATACTAGAAACTCATAGGCAACGTTTTGATACAGGTACTATTGTAAGTTCCTTTGTTTGACAATAAAAAATACATTAAAATAATAAATGGATAAAATGCAGTTAACTAGATACATGAATATAGGAAACATTGTTTTTTTTCTTTTTAAGAATAAAATATAAATAATATAGACCTGATCTCACAGTCTAAAATTTCTTGGCCTTCTCCATAACTCCCTAGTATTACTAGGGAGTTTCAAGAAGACCATCTTGTTGACTGCTTCCAAATATCACTTGTTATTCATCAGAATGTCTTTAATTCTTCAAAGATAGAGACAATATAAAACCTTCCTCTACATAAGTAGCTTTCCAAAAATACTATTTCCTTCACATACACTGCTATTTACCAGCCTTCACCATCATCAATATTAAAAACCAAAATAATAAATTTGTAGTTCAAGGATATCCTGATACATATTAATGGAAGAAGATACTTTCAATGACAAGATTCCTTAAATTCTACATCTCGGTAACTTCTAACTATTTTCTGAGGAGCTGTGATGCTTGATCAGTCAACATTCATAACAACATTTTTAGTTAAACTGTATTTTTTTCAAAGGCTAGCTTTTTCTCCTTATCATCTTCCAGTAAAAAATTATTTATGATCACAGAGATAACCCACAAAGTGGTGTTACCACAAGAAAGGCTTCATCTGTAGATTATCAATAAACAATTGTCTCAAGAACTTTTAAGAATGCAGGTGTGAGCGACGAATCACGTATATATACATTTTTTTTCATCATTTCTTCTTTGGAATTCATATTATATAAAACAGTAACTTTCAGACCCAAAAAAGAAAGAAACTCTCTTTGCATTGCATAGCTAGCTTCTCAAAGCCAAAGTGAACTTTCCTCTAGTCTGAATATTTAATTGGATAGATCTATGTCACACCCATAAAATCATGCATGTTAAGAGAGATTTTATGCTAAAATCATCTCTACTCAACCCACCTCACATGGGAGGATGCACAAAAAGAAGTGAGAGAAGACAATAATGGTAGTATTACTAATTTTGCTCTTCTCTATTCCTTAACATGTTGACTTTGTAGTGAGTGACACCAGGGCATATTTCCAATCACTTCCTTTTATAAATAGTAAGCACTCACTTCAGCAGCACACATACTATATATCGCAAATAAGCCACATTTAAGAAGTGAACGTGGACATTTTAGTATTAATACTAAAACAAGACAAAACAAAAGAACCCACATAGACACTCTAGTGTCTACCTTTAACCTAGTTCAAGAACCCACAAATAGATTTGATCCCCAGACACACTATCCATTTATTTTTAGCTGGAGCAGCAAAGCAAGTACATACTGTCAAAGCAGACAAGACTTCAAATTATCATCATGACAACTTCATCTCAGACTGACAGCATGTCACATATTTCTTCCAGATACGTCTATGGTCCAGATTCAGTAACCTTTCTCCCTACTAACTCCCACACAGCCCTTCACTCTCCCAAAGTCACATGGGATCCAAAACAACAAAGACATTTTTAGGAATATTCTGGTTAAAAATGTACTTTTCAGTTATTACTTGAAGAAAAGAATACGAGAAAAAATTTAAGAAGCAAGAGACATAAAAAGAACATCGCTACAAAGAGAGAGCATGTGGAGGGAATCTGAAGGGAATGAGTAAAGGTACATGGGAATAATGAAATAAGTGAGAACGAAGGCATAGAGCAGAATGAAGGGGGGAATAATAATCACAAAGTCAAAGGGATCATTCTTTGAATATCCCCTACATGAACAAAACTTTTCAAGTCAAACTTCCACATTTTAAACAACAGTAACAAATTAGCCTTTTTACTATGAATATTTCACTGAGTAATTTTATTTTTCTCCCAATATGTATTTGTATGAGTGTAGTATACAGATACAGATGGAAGCATAAATATAGACATTAGTATCTACACCTGTATCTCTATGTATATATAGATATAGAGATAGATAAATAGATTTTTATCTTCCTCCAAGTTATTTCAAAGTTGAAAAACAATACTACCAATGCTGTTTTCTGTGTAATTGCCCTAATTTATTATTACCTACACTCCTTCTTCCAGGAGAGAAAACTCAGAAATGTATGTATGGTAGGAAAGGGAAGAGAGCATGGTGAGATCTCTAAATTAATGCATTCACATTTACAGTTCAGTAGAAAATCTTCTGATCTTTTATAGATAGATATGTTAAAATGGGAATGAGTTTTTTTGTCTATTTTTTTTGTACCTGTGGCCTAACATAAGAAAATAGCTGTTATTGTATTGCTCTTTATAGATGCTCATGATGTGATGGATAAAATGTCTAGAACAATTGGATCACAAAGTGACATAAATCCCAATAGTATAAAAATATTTCTATTACCTACAGTATGTCCAGAATCAATCTTTGTGAGGGATGATTATGGTTTGACCTGAGATCTGTCAAGTATATTTTCTTCCAAGGAGTCCCTGGTGCTTCCAAGCATAGTCCCTGCTGGGGATACATTAGAGGCTCCAAAATGAACAGAATGTTAAAAACTAACAAGATTTGTGAGAGTCTATTCTTGGCAAATTTGACAATTAGTATCTATTAAGTTTTTATTAGTCACATAGTAAATGAAACAGAGGACAGAGTATTTAATTATATACATTTGACATTTAGCAAGAAAGATTTTGGAGATAAATGCTGATGAAAATAAATAAATAAATGCTGAGAAAGTTGAGAAAGAGAGACAGAGAAGAAAGAGACTGATTTTCACTTGTCATCAGTACTTATTTGGCCATATGAACCAAGCCAGACTGAATCTGGGATATAGATACATAAGCTAAGAAATCCAAGGATGAATATTTTGCCTCTTCAATATCTCTGTTCTACCCATGTCTCTAGGAGCTCTGGTAGCGTAGTGCCTAAGGCACTTGACTGCTAACCAGAAGGCTGGTGGTTCAAACCCACCAGCCACTCCTCTGAAGGAAGGCTGGGCAATCTACTTCTGTAGTGATACCACCTCAGAAACCCAAGGAGGGGTCGTTATGAGTCATGTCCAACTCGATGACACATAACAACATCCATGTCTCTCCATCTTCTCCACCTAACTCCAGCACAATGACATCTTACTGGGGACAGTGTAATAGTCTGTCATTTTGTCTGTTTTTGTCCAATGATGCTCCATCTTCCCTGAATATCTAGACTAATGCCAGATTTTTTAAAAAAAAGAAATAAATATGGTCATGTAAGCCAGGATCACATATTCTGCCATTCTTGCATGAGAGTTGACAGGCCAAGCATGGACTGTGTCCATCCACCGTCACCAACAACCCAGTCTGATCCTGTACCATGGTTTCCCTCACTTTTGCTATAGTCACAAGAGTCTTCTTTTAAGCTTTTAAACTCACTATGCTCCTCCTGCTATGGAATTTTTACAAATATTATCTCCTCTCTCTGAAAAGTTCTTCCTGCCCTCTCTTTGCTTAACTAACTCCAAAGCATCCTGCATAGCCTCACCTCAAATGTAATTCCGCAGAGAAGCCTTCCTTGACCTCTTGGTAGGTCATACATCTTTGCTACAGATAGTTACAACTCAGTGAAACTCTGCTTCAAAACACTTTGCCTGTGTATATTTTCATTAGTTTCTATGATTATTTGATTAACATCTGTTTTCCCAATTAGACTAAAGATTCCACAATAGTAGGGATTATCACTGTTCTTTCTCACAATTGTGTTTCCAGGGTCAGTACTACACTTGGCACATACTAGGTACACAAAAAATATCACTTCAATGACTGAGTGGATGAACAAATGAATGAAGTGAATGAGATGATACACTCACTATTTTCCTCATCTCCAGTATTTGGTAATGTATGGTTTTTAGTATAAACAGAAAGTTATCACAAAACAGGCTCATTACTAGCCTTTTAGGAAATTATATTCTGCTGTGGCTTCCAATAAACTAAACATATTGGAAGTTAACTAGGGATTAACTATAAGCCCGTGCTGTTTAATGAAACTCAACAAACATACAAAAAGCACATTTAAACAAAACAGCATAATTTATATTAGATAATAATGTGAAGTTATTCAAGTCTGTGTGACGTTAAATTACTAGAAATATAATATTAGGAAGAAAAAAGTTAATTTCATCTTCACATATGAAATAAAAACAATACTGTTAACTATGCTACTTACAGTAGGGCTCCAATCTTATTTTCAAATTCATACTTATAAGGAGACATTTAACATTAGAAGCTAACACTCTGTTATAGTTGTCGTGTGCCATTGAGTCAATTTCAACTCAAATGGAGCCAATAGGAAAGTGTAAAATTGCTCCATAGGATTCCGTAGGCTGAATTCTTTGTGGGAGCAGATCACCCCATCTTCTCTCCTACAGAATGGCTAGTAGGTTCAAACTGCCAACTAGTCACTTAGAAGCCAAAAGCTTAACCACGGCACCACCAGGGCTCCTTATCATGCCAGTAGTTACAAGTTATTCATCTACTAAAATTTTCCAGGTATGAATGCCAAAATGAGCATTTTCAGTAGAAAGTTAGGACCGAGTCCAATGTGAAATGAAATTTTCAACCACAAAAATACTTTCAGTATGTCTTGTCATAGAACATGTGCCATCTCCTATCTATGGAATATAAGCCTATAAATATACACCATCACCACCAGATTGCTGTCAAGTCGATTCCAACTCATGGTGACCACATGTGTGTCACAGCAGAACTATGCTCCACAGAAATTTTAATGTTTGTGATTTTTGAAAGTAGACTGCTAAGACTTTCTTTCAAGGAATCTCTGGATGAATTCAAACCACCAACCTTTTGGTTGGCAGCCAAGTACTTAACAGTTTGTGCCACTCGAGGATTATCACTATAGAGAGAAGTTGATTTACTTAATTAATTTTGATAACTGAAGTGAATCATTTTAATTCAATAAAGATAGACCCACTTTCTTAGCAGTTAGGGTAAAATGAATGAGGGAAAAGTGAATTTAGGACATTAAATTATATAGGATGTAGTAGTAGAAAATGTTATATACTGGGAAAACAGCATTCAACATAACTTTTATAGAATTAAATTTATGAATTTGTACCCTTGGATAATTCTTTGCTAATAAAATATCCTTGGATAAGTCAGTGAGTTAACCATGTTGGGAATCCATTTTCTTACATGCTAAACAAAGATAATATGAAGTAATATCTATAACTTCTTATAACTTCTATACTGTCAGTTTAAAATTTGAGTAAGATAATGCTGAAAGGATGCTCAACAGCATTAGTTGTTAAGGGAATGCAAATCAAAACCACAATGAAATACTATTTCATATTCGCTAGAATGGCTAAAATAAAAAATGGAAAATAACAAGTGGGGATGTAGATAAATTGGAACTCATAAATTACTGGTGGGAATGTAAAATGATATAGTCACTGTGGAAAACAATTTGGTAGCATCTCAATAAATTAAATGTAGAATTATCATGTTACCCAGCATCTATACTGCTAGGTAATATACCCAAAAGAACTGAAAATAGAGACTTAAAGAAATACTTGCACATTAATGTAAATAGTAGCACTATTCACAATAGCCAAAAGATAAAAGTAACCCAAATGTCTATCATTGGATGAATGGATAAACAGAACGTGGTGTGAATATACAATGGGATATTAATTATTCAAAAAAGAAATAAAGCATTAATGCTAAATAATAATTAAAAAAAAAAAGCCAGATAGAGTCAGAGTTCTATCTATCTTCTTATGCTTGCCTGAACATGAGGTTTTACACATGCAGAAAGTAAAAGCTGAGATACAGTTGCAAATTGCCTAAACTTTGAATGTATTTCTATTCCAAACACATATGTATTGTCAAAACATGGAAGTCTTACTGGATCAATATATTTAAGTACAAACTCTCTTCAGTCACTTCCTGAACACTAAACTAATTCAGGGAAACCTTTAAAAGCCAGATTTAAAAATAAAAAGAATTAAAACATACACTAAATACATCAATTATGTTCACTACAGATGTGAAAGACTCTCCAAAATTAATCTTGGAAAGTGACCAAATAAACAAACAAAAAGAGCAGCAACAAATCCTTGGGGAAAGGGTACAAGAATCCTGACTTGCTATGATTTGTTATCAAATTGTCCAGTTTTCTTTTTTAAAAAAAAAAAAAAGTGAGGCATGTTAAAAGACAAGAAACTGTGACCCATACACTGGGCAAAAAAGCAGTCAGTAAAAACTATCTCTGAGGGGTCCAGATGTTGAAATCAACAGACAAAGACACCAAAACAGCTATTGCAATTCTGCTCAAAAGTTAATGAAGCCAGGCTTTAAGAACAAAGGACAATAAGATAGCAATTATTCATCAAATACAAACTATCAATCAAAAGATAAAAATTACCTTTAAAAGAAAATGGAAAAGCTATAGTTTGAAAAATAGATTAAGCAAAATGAAAGATTTACCTGAACAGTCAGAAGAAAGAATCAGCAAATTTCAATTCAGAGCAATGAAAATCTTCCAATATTAAGAACAGGGAAAAAAAAAAAAAGAAGAAGAAGAAGAAGAAGAAAAGCAAACATAGATTAAGACACTTGAGGGACAAGTATACTAACATATATGTGATATGAGTCCCAAGAGGAGAGAAGAGAAATTAAGGAGCCAAAAAAGTATTTAAAGAAATAAAGATCAAAAACTTCCCAAACCTGATGAAAAACATTAATCCACATGTCCAAGAAACTCAACACACTCTGACTAGGATAAACAAAAGAGACACACTTCTATGTACATTATAGTCAAACTATGAAACTAAAATGAAGAAAAAACTTGTAAGCAACTAGAGAAAAAGTATCCATCGTATTCAGAGAAGTCACAACAAGTGTAGTGGCAGAAGTCTTATCAGAAACAATGGAGACCAGAGACAATGGGATAGGATACATACATAGGCAAACATAAAACATAGCATGTGTGTTTTCTTTCTTAACTGACTTGAATGACTACTGAATGAAGCAATAATTTGAACACTATAATCATAGTGCTGGGGGCAGGGGAACCTGTCAAAATAAATTTCATATCAGAAAAACTATCTTTAAAAATGAGGGAGAAATAAAGGTAATTAATTGCCAGTAAAGTCTTCTTATAAGGAATACTACAGAAAGTCTTTCAGGTTAAAAGCAAATGACACCAAATTGTAACCTGAATCTACATAAAGAAATAGAGCACACTGATTAAGATAATTGCACAGGCAATTATAAAAGACAACATAAATGTATGAATTTTTCCTTATCCTTTGATCTATTTAGAAGAAAACTATATAAAAGTAATTATAAAATTGTGTCATTGGGCTCATAAGACATAAAGCAAATAGAAGGGAAAGGGAATGGAGGTATAATGGATCAAGAAAATAAAAGTAGACTTAAATATCAGCATAAAACCCAACACCAAACTCATGGCCATCAAGTCAATTCCAACTTCTAGTGACCCTAAAGAACAGAGTAGAACTGCCTCATAGGGCTCCCTAAGCTGCAAATCTTTATGGAATCAAACTGCCACATCTCCTCTGATGCAGCTGGTGAGTTTGAACCACTGACCTTCAGGATAGCACCCAGGCACTTAACCAATGTGACACCAATATACAGGGGGAAGAAAAAAAAAAAAAAAAGTAGTGAAGATGGTAAAGACGTGGGTTAGTAAGAGAAAACACCTATTTTTCTTCTTTTTCTCTAAACTTCTTTAAAAGACATCAGATTGTATAAATAAAAAATTATAATATTGTACTATTGCACATATAAGGAGCTCTGGTGGTGTAGTGAGTGAGGCATCTGGTTGCTAATCAGAAGGTCAACAGTTCAAACCTACCAGCTACTCCACAGGAGGAAAATGAAGCATCTACTTCTGTAAAGATTCAGAGCCTTGGTAACCCAATGGGGGTTGCTATGAGTTGGGATCACCTTGACAGCAGTGGGTCAGTGAGTGGTTGCCCATATACCATATGACAGACTTACAATAGATTATAGTAACAGCACAAGAAGGAGGAAAAAAAGGGAACTATATTCAAACAGATTTTCTGAATTTCATAAGAATTAACAGCATTAATCTGAATTAGAATGTGATAATTTAAGGTAATAATGTAATATCTAAATAACTAATAATGAAATGACTGTGTATGTGTATGTTTTTAGTAAAAAAAATAAATAAAATGGCAAAGTAGAAAATACATATTTATCAGAAAAGAAGGCACTAAAGGAGGAAAAGAAAACAAAAAGACATAAGACATGTGTGTGTGTGTGTGTATATATATATATATATATAAAATGATGAAGTGGAAGATGGAAATTCAATCCTATAATAACTGCATTAAATACAAATGTATTAAACCTTCAATAAAAGATAGCGAGTGTCAAGACTGGATTTAAAAAAAGTTTTAATTATATACTGTCTACAAAATGTATCTTTTAAGTTCATTCAAAGGTATAAATAAGGAGAAAGTAAAATGATTAAAATATATACTATGCAAATAATCTTAAGAGGGCTAGAAAGATAATAATATCAAATAAAATAGACTTTAAAATAAAAATGTTACTAGAGACAAAGAGGGTCACTAGATAATGATAAAGGGTCAATTCATCAGGATTTTATGACAATGTCTGTGTATTTAACAAAGCCTTAAATGAATGAAGCAAAAACAACAGAATTGAAAGGACAAATAGATGTTTGTTGGAAGAAGTTCCAAGCTGCTTCCCTGCCACTGGCCAAAAATCTGTATCCTTGTCCTAATCATACTTTATAAGAAATAAAACACACACACAAAAAAAAATGTTACAACTACATCAATATAAAAAAAGTTCTGCTGTGTACATGTATTGGAAGGAAGGTTGGGCAATCTACTTCTGTAGTGATACTGCCTTGGAAACCCAAGGAGGGATCGCTATGAGTTGGGTCTAACTCCACTGGTACATAAGTACATAACAACAACAACAAGTGTACATGTAACGTAAGTTCTCTTAATGAGAATATATGCCTGAGAAAGCAATACTCAGTGGTTCAGAGTATATACTCTGGAATAAGACAGAAACCTGGCTCTGCCACTTCCCAACATATAACTTTGGGCAACTAAGACTCAAAGGTCCAAGTCATCATGCATATGCACACTGCAAATCTTCTCAGCTTCATCTTTTATTAAAACTAATGTTTCATTGACCAGTTCCAACAGACTGCCCATTTTCATGCAGGTGTAACTTAACAGTGCTTTGACTCATGCTATGCTTCCTGCTCCGTGCCCTGGACTTCTCTGACTGGGATATTCATAGGCACCTTTAAACTTTGCACATGCACAAACCATATGTGTGGGGGAATGCTGTTGTTGTTACGTGCCATCTAGTCAGACCCAATTCATAGTGACCCTTCCTTGGGTTTCTGAGGCAATATCACTAGGGAAGTAGATTGCCCAACCTTCCTTCTGAGGAGTGGCTGGTAGGTTTGAACCGCCAGCCTTCTTGTTAGCAGTCAAATGGCTTAGGCACTATGCCACCAGGCCCTTTAATTAATGGTGAACGAGTTCCAATGGATAAAAGTTGCTTCTTTCTTTCTTTGGGTATAAGGTTGTAAAATGTGGTCCCTAATCTCTTCTAAATATCCAATGGGATTTCATAACTGATCATCCATAGCAATGGACAGCTAAGTAATATATTCCTTGTATTGATTCTTCTTTACTCTGAATTTAATTTCTGTCCTTGGGGAGACTTTTCCAAATAAATTATATATATGCAAGGAAAAAGGGGAAATAGACAATTCAACAGTAATAGTAAGAGACTATAATATCTCACTCTCTATAACAGATAGAACAACTTGACAGAAATTAGCAAAAATACAAGAGACTTGAACATTATCAAACATTTGACCTAACTGACATGTGTAGAACACTTCTTCCAACAACAGTATAATACACAATCTCTACAAGTGCACATGGAACATTTTCCATGATAAACCTTATTATAGGTCAAAAAAATAAGTTTCAATGATTTTAGGATTGAAATCATATAAAGTATGTTCTCTGACCAAATAGATTTAAATTAGACATCAACAACAGAGGATATTTGGGAAGCCAACAAATATTTGTTACATAAAAGGACATTTCTAAATAATACATTGGTCAAAGAAGAAATCACAGAGGAATGTAGAAAATAGTTGAGGTGTAAGTAAATGAAAATTTATGAGATACAGCTAATGATGTGCTTAGGAAGAAATTTGTAGCTCACCACCTATAGCCAACAGTAAGAATAATCTCAAATCATTAACTTCAGGTTCCATCATTAGAAAATACAAAAAGAATGACATTCTAAACCAACAACAAGCAGAATGAAGGTTATAATGAAGATTAGAAAGAATATCAATGAAATAGAATAGAAAAGCAAGAGAGAAAATCAATGAAAACAAAAATTGTTTATTTAAACGTTTCAGTAAAATTGATTAACTTTTACTTAAGTTGATAAAGAAAAAAAGAGAGGACACATATTATCAAAATCAGGGATGAAAGAGGAGACATAATTACTAATCCTACAGAAAATAAAATGATTATGAAGCCATATGATGAAAAATTCATGCCAACAAATTAGACAATTCAAATGAAATGGACAGATTCCTTAAAGGTCACAAGTTACCAAAACAGACTCAAGTAGGAGAGGCGGGGCAAGATGGTGG
>NW_006921758.1:1192006-1235748 GCF_000298275.1 Orycteropus afer afer | reverse complement strand
AAATTTTGGTCAATGACATGAGACAAAGTATATGTGAACTGCTGTATGAAAAGTGAATTTACTTTGTAAATCTTCACCCAAATCCTAAAAAAAAAAAAAAAAAAAAAAACAGACTCAAGGAGGAGCAAAAATTTGGAGACACTATTATAATTGAGATATTGAAGTAATTATTTAAAATAGTCCCACTAAAAGCCCATACCCAGATGGCTCTAATGGTGAATTCCACAAACACAAAAAATTAAAGGATAAATGATACCAATCCATTACAAACACTTCATATTCTATGAGGCCAATATTACCTTGGTACCAATGTCAGACAAAAACATCACAATAAAACTATAGATCAGTGTTCTTCATGTATATAGACATAAAAATCATCCACAATATATTACCAAACTGAATCAGCAACACAGAAAAAATCAAACACTCTGATCAACTGGGATTTATCCCAGGAATGCAAGGTTAACATCTGAAAATAAATTAATAAAGTGAACCATATTAATAAAATATAGTACAAAAAGCACATGACCATCCCAATATATGCAAGAAAAAGAACATTTCTCTAAAGCTAACCTCTACTCATAAGAAAAATCTGTCAACCAGTCAGTAATAGCAGGGGATTTCCATAAGTTTATAATGCATCTATGAGAAAACTATTGTTGATGTCATACTTAATGGTGAAAGAGTGATGATTTCACCCCTAAAATCAGAAACAAGGCATGAATGTATCTCTCACCATTTCCATTCAAAATAGTACTGGAAGTTCTAGCTAATGTAATGAGGTATTAAAAATAAATAAAAGCCATCCCTTGTGGAAAATAAGAAGTAAAAGTGTCTTTATTCACAGATTGTTTGATCCTATATATAGAAAATACAATGGAATCCACAAAACACTGCAGAACTAATGAACAAGATTGCCAAACACAAGATCCAAATACAAACATCAATTGTGTTTCTATATAAGTAATATGTAGAAAATAAGTAATCTGAAAATAAAATTAAGAAAACAATTTCATTTATAACAGCAACAAAAAGACTGGAATATTGAGGAATGCATTCAATAAAATAAGTACAAGACTTATATACTGCAAATAACCAAATGTCACTGAAAGAAATGAAAGAACTAAATAAATGGAGAGGCATTCCATGTTCATAGATTGAGAGATTCAATATATTAAAATGGAAATTCTTTATAAAATTGATCAACAGATATAACACAAACCATACTGAAATGGAAGGAGCTCTGGTGGTACAGTGGTTAAGGCATTTGCTAATGGAAAAAAGGTCAGGGGTTTAAACCCATCAGCTGCTCTGCAGAAGAAAAATGAGGCAGTCTGCTTCTGTAAAATTTTGGGGAGCTCTGGTAGCGTAGTGCCTAAGGCACCTGACTGCTAACTAGAAGGCTGGCGGGTCAAACCCACCAGCCACTCCTCGGAAGGAAGATGGGGCAATCTACTGCAGTAGGGATACTGCCTCGGAAACCCAAAGAGGGGTCTCTATGAGTCAGGTCCCACTCTACGGCACATAACAACAACAAATTGAAATGGCTGCAGGCTTTTTTGCAGAAATACGTAAGGTAATTTTACAATTTATGTGGAAATGCAAAAGATATAGAATAGTTAAAATAAATAAACAAATGAAAACTTTGAAAAAGAACAAAGTTTAACACTTAAACTTTCTGACTTCCAAATAAATAAATAAATGAACATAACACCAAGCTACAGGGATCAAGACAGTATGGCCTAGCATATGTTTAGATACACAAATCACTGGAACAGAACTGTGAACCCAGCACAAAGCCCTTATGTTTATCGTTCAATGGATTTCTGACAATGGTACCAAGGCAACTGAATGGAGAAAGGGTAGTCTTTTCAACAAATGGTGCTAGAACAATTAGATACCTATGTACTGAAAGATAAATTTAGACCATAAACAAAAAAAATTCATAATAATCAAAGTCCTAAATGCAAAATCTAAATTTCTAAAATATTTAGAAGAAAGCATAATGAAAACTCTTTCTAACTGTAATCAAATATTCATTAAGTACAACACCAAAAATTTACAAAAAAAGAAATGTTGATAAATACAACTTTATTAAAATTGGGAACTTTTTTTTCTTAAAAAGGCACCATTAAGAGTATGAAAATACAAACCACTGACTGGGAAATATATTTGCAAATCATACTTCTGAGAAGAACTTGTATCTAGACTATATAAAAAAAAAAAAAACTCATAAAACTCAATAACAAGACAAATAAAACACTTAAAATTCACGAGATTTAAAAGAATGTTTCACCAAATAAGACAAAGTAATAGCTATATGCTACACAAAAAGATGCTCAAAATCCTCAACCATTCAAGAAATACAAACTAAAACCACAATGAGATACCATTTCACACCTCGAATGATGGCTATATTAATAAAGACAGACAATAACAAGTGTTAAGTAGGATGTGGAGAACCTGGAAATACCATAAATTGCTGGTTGGTATGTAAAATAAAGTAGTCACTTGGGAAAATACTTTGGCAGTTTCATAATTAGTTAAATTTACCACAAAACTTAATAGTCCCATTCCTAGATATCTAACCAATAGAGATGAAATGATACGTCTACACAAAGACTTATGTGTGAATATTGTACCAGCGTTACCCATAACATATAAAAAGTGGGGAAACCAATCCAAATTCCTACCAAAAGCTTAGAGGAAAACAAAATGTGTTTATCCACACAATACAATATAATTCAGCCATAAAAAGTAAAAAATGAATGATACTTGCTAAAACATGGACAAACCTTAAAACCATTTTACTAAGTGAAAGAAGTCAAACCCAGAAGACCACATATTATATGATTCCAATTATGTGAACTGTCCAAAAAAGAAAATTTGTAAAGACAGGCTGCCTGAACCTGGGGTTGGGGATAGTGATTGAATGCAAATGAGCAGGAGGGATCTTTTGAGGATGATGAAAATGTTCTACAATTGGATTGTGGTGATCGTTGCACAGCTCCACAAATACACTAAAAATCATGGAATGGTATACAACTATAATATAGAACACATTTTTCAGTAAAAAATTCTGATTTTTTCATTATTAAATACCAAATTCACATTGAAAACACAATTCTTTTTGGTTACAACTAGGCACATTCTAATGCAAGTTGCATGTCAAGCATGTTCCTGCCCTAGATTAATATCTGGCATATAGTAGAAATTCAGTAATTATTTGTTGAATAATGAATCAAGTCACGGATTTAACCATCACCATGAAAATAGAACCTGAAAGTATCTTTCAGAAACTTAAGTAAAATACAGGGAGATCACAAACCCAAGCGGAAAAAGTGAGTTTGTTTCATCAGCCACACCACAAATAATTAAGGAAAGATTTTATTATATATTTATTTCCAAAAATTTTCCTATGGAACAAAACAGAGACAGGAAAAATTTCCTCTAAACAGTGCTGGAACCCTCTCTTTGCACCTGGAATAGTGTTTGCATTGATACCCATTCTGGATTCATTCCTTTGGCTAGGTTTATCACTGACTGATTTAAATGGGCTACTGATTCCAAAGGCCTTTGTAGCAATTATCAATGGAAATCAATTATTACCCTGACACAGTCATTTAATTTTTTTTTTAAAAAAAAAAGGCTTTTGTCGGAGCGTCATGTGGTCACTGCTATGCACAAAGAAAATCTCATCTTTTCATCAGGACAGCAGAACAGAAAAAATATGAAAATAGGAGTATGTCTTCAAACGGAAGGCAAGAGACCTCTTTTCATATATTATCTCATTAATGGTTTAATGATTATGTCCAAGGTGTTAAGAGAATAAATAGCTGAGGAATATTTGTAGCAAAATGCTTTTCCTATTGTTTCCATTAGGAGCTCTGGTAGCGTAGTGCCTAAGGCACTTGACGGCTAACCAGAAGCCTGGCAGTTCAAACCCACTAGCCACTCCTCGGAAGGAAGATGGGGCAATCTACTTCCGTGGTGATACTGCCTTGGAAACCCAACGAGGGGTCGCTATGAGTCGGGTCCGACTCCACGGCACATAACAACAACATTGTTTCCATTACTTATGGCATCAAATCCATTACCATGGCACTCCTGGTTTTTGTCCCCTCATTTATGACTTTCTAAGGAAGGTACAGTACATGTTTGTTTTGTGAGTTTGGAAGGAGAAAATGAACATAAGTCATTAGTCCCTTCTTCTCCTTCCTCTTGGGCGCTGGATGCTTTCAGGGATAAAAAGCTCTGCTTGGCTCTGTCCTGGAAAGAGGAGGCCACATCTGCCCACTCTGTGAGAGACTTGGTAAGCAAATCTATCTAATTATGGCATTCAGTATTAAAAAGACTCGCCCACATTCTCTGACATCATCTTTATCAAAAATAAAAGTAACATTTTTCCCTTCATCTGTCTTATTCCTTTGTATAATTTTTTTTTCCTCAATCAGGCAGACAAAACCAAACAAAACCAAACTCATGCCTTTGAGTCAGATCCGACTCATAGCGATCCTTTCTTGGGTTTCCGAGGCAGTATCTCTATGGAAGTAGATTGCCCAGTCCTCCTTCTGCAGAGTGGCTGATGGGTTTGAACTGCCAGCCTTCTGTTTAGCAGTCAAATGTCTTAGGCACTGTGTTACCAGAGATCTATTTTTCTCTGTCCTCTCAAACAACCCTCAAAAGATCCTAACAGATTCACATTGATATTTTAACTGAAAATGCAGGGGCAGTAAGAATCAGACAATATCTAAGTCCCTAGTAGTCACTGCCATGGAGTCAGATCCAACTCATAGCGACCCCTCCTTGGGTTTCCAAGGTATCACTATGGAAGTAAATTGCCAAACCTTCCTTCCAAGGAGTAGCTGGTGGGTTTGAACCACCAGCTTTCTGGTTCGCAATCAAATGCTTTAGGCACTGCACTATTACCCTATATTTATGAATTAGTTTATAAGGTGTCCATTTCTTTATCTTCTAAATGGTCTCACAAAGCGTTCCTTATTAAAGTTAAG
Organism: Orycteropus afer afer; assembly: GCF_000298275.1. Classification (NCBI taxonomy): domain Eukaryota; kingdom Metazoa; phylum Chordata; class Mammalia; order Tubulidentata; family Orycteropodidae; genus Orycteropus; species Orycteropus afer. The sequence continues at coordinate 1,230,736 of NW_006921758.1, read as the reverse complement.
AGATGAGCTGAGACAGAAGGGTTATCTTCTGTGGAAAAAAACCCTTAGATATATTTTTAAATGTAGTTGCCATTCAATGAACTGTGAGTGATTATAGAGGGGAATGACTACAGAGACCAGAAAATATCTGAAATGAGATATTTTTATCATATATATGAGATTGTTCCTTTTCTCTATCTACTAATTTAGGGAGAGTTTGATCCAAACCATTTGAGATGACAGGACTGGAAAATAGTGAAAAAATTTGGTGAAGCTACTTTGACCAAAACACTTTTTAAGGATTTTTCAGTGCATATTTTCTAGAATATTATTTCAAATAAACGACTGCTGTATATAAAGGACCCATAGTATCAATTATTGTCACTGTCAATCTGAGAATGAAAGCATTCTACGATGGGCTTTGACAGAACCAACCATTATGACTATTTCTGCATGTTAGAAATATGTAAATGAAGACACTTCAAGAAGATTTTGACACAACAGGTTTAACAGATAGGGCCTAAGTACGTCAGTCAGTAGAATTCAATTACTAGAAGAAATGGATGGACATCCTAGAAGCAGAGCTTGGATTAAATCTGCACATATGTTTTGAAGAACTAGTTCAATATAGAAGAGAAATCCAACATGCTAATTACTTGAAATTACTTCTTTAAGGTACCATGACTCTACACTTCAATATTAAGTAGAAAATTATGATTAAGTATTATAATATAAATACATCATTTTCAATGGAATAATTTAAATATTTACATTTTAAATAAATTACAGGTAAATTCTTATGTTATTAAAGAAGTTGCTCTGAGAAAGTCAGATATGGCTAACACTTCAATGGTAGCCAGTATCCAATAATGGCTGACAATGAGTCCTGCTTTCAAGTATTCATTCATCTTAATCTGGGCTAGTCTTGTGATCCACTTTTTGACTAACAGAATACAGCCAAAGTGATTCTGTAAGATTTCCAAGGCTAGGTCATAATAAATCTTATAGCTTCCACTTGGGTCTCTTGAACTGTTTGCTTTGGAGGAAGCCAGCTGATGTGTAAGAGCTAGCCACATTTTGAGGTTTCATGGAGTGAGAAAGATGCCAACCAACCAGCTACTACAGCCATTCTAGCTGAGATGCCAGGCATCTGAGTGTAGAAGACATCTTGCCTATCTAGCCCAGTCAGGCCTTTAGGTGACTTCAGCCCCAGATGTGCTGACTGCAACTGCATGAGAGATCCCAAGTGTAAACTGTACAAGTAAGTACAATGTAACCTATGAGAATAGGAACTCTACAGGCCGCCTTGTTTTCCCAAGTTTTGCTAAGTTTCAGCCTTTGACAGGATGGAGTCTTACCACTTTTCTATCATTCTCTACTCGTGAGTTGTCCTTTAGTTTTGACAGATTTCTGCTTTGCACAGGTTCTGCTTTCACAGGTTTTAATGACAATAAAATCTTGGAACCATGAGAGATAATAATTGCTGGTTTAAGCTTTTAAGTTTTGGTGTTGTTTGTAAAGCCCAGGCTAGGTATGAATCAGGAGACTTCTTTTTTCTTAGGTTGCCATTCACAACTTTTGTGGTCTTAAATAAATGTCAAATTACCCACATCTCACTTTCTCATCTTTAAGATAAACAAATGAGACTAGATCTAGGGTCAAAGCTGGGGGCTACTAAAGAGATTAATAGGATCTATAAGTTATCTAAAATTTAGAGCAGAATTTTATGCACAGATTTGAAATTTTGGAGTGACATTGTCTATCATTCTCATCAGATATTGACAAATCCAAAATCCTCAAAACAGATTAAGACAACCAGGTACCTCCAAAATCCCATTTGCTTAAAAATTACATTATTCTGTGAAAGTCAAAAAGAAAATGGAAGCTTACCGTCAATCTATGGTAGTTAATCAAGTATATTTGTTATGATTGAAATTTGATAAGCTAGTCAAATGAAGTCACATTATTTGACAATGTTTGTAAATTTGTATTTGGTTAAAATGGTATTTTATCCCCATCACCCCTAATACCTTCCTCCTTCAAGCAGTCCACCCATAAAAGACTTCTAAATTAAGATGCAACTTTTGGAGAACTAGAGAAGTAATAGTGAACAAGGTAAAGATTTCTCTATGGAATTATTTTTTCACTCTTGAGCTCTAACGGAGAAGATGGCTTCCAATTTCTAACATGATCCTTAATACCTGGCATTTTCTTACTTTCACTACACAACTCTAGACTAAGCTCTGGATCCAATCCACTGGTGCAGAAATGCAACAATTTTCCATGCATCTCCTCATAATAAAACAACTTCTCATTTCAAAGAATAGACTTTATAAAATAACTACTAGGTGCCAGGAACTATTCTATTTCACATCACTAAAATAATTTTCAAAATATTCAGGGCCAAGATAATTTCATTATTTCCTTTCTCCCCACTAAAATGTAGTTCCACAAAGGTTAGCAATATCTGTCTTTTTTTTCTTACTGGTGTATCTTAAAATACAACCCTAGAATAACGTCTGCCACATGCAGATATTTAATACATATATATAAAAGAATGAATGAATATATAAACGTATGTGTATTAGAAAATGGAAGATAATTAATTAGCAGTGACATATTGCATTCTATCCTGAGAAATATGATTTGTATACCAAAAACAAAAACAAAACAACTTTTTAAGTTGCAACAGAAGCAGTAGGAAGTTATCCCTATATCTAAATCAGGATTCCTTGTTTTAGGTCCATCAAGTCAGTTCCAACTCATAACGAGCCTACATACAACAGAACGAAACACTGCCTGGTCCTGCACCATCCTCACAATTGTTGCTACGTGTGAGCCTACTGCAGCTTTGTGTCAATCCATCTTGTTGGATTTTTGTTGAGGATATTTTGCTTTTTCACTGACCCTCTCCTGTACCAAGCGTGATATCCTTCTCCAGGGACTGGTGCTCATGACATCATGTCCAAAGTACATGATATGAGTATTGCTATTCTCACCACTAACCACTAAGGAACATCCTGGTTGTACTTCTTCCAAGACAGATGTTTGTTCTTCTGGCAGTCCATGGTATATTCGATATTTTTTTTGCCAACCTATAATTCAAATCCATCAATTATTCTTTGATCTTCCTTATTCATTGTCCAGTTTTCATATGGATATGAGGAGACTGAAAATACTATGGATTGTGTGAGACCCACCTCAGTGCTCAGAGTGATATTTTTGCTTTTTAAAACTTGAAAGAGGTCCTTTGCTCAATGCAATACCTCAATCAAATTTTTTGACTGCTGCTACTATGGGCATTGAGTGTGGATCCAAGTCAATTGAAATCCTTGGCAAACTCAATATTTTCTCCATTTACCATAATATTGCTTATTGGTCCAGTGTAAGGATTTTTGTTTTCTTTACGGAGAGGTGTAATCCATATGTAATTTTTGATCTTTGGCATTACAGCCGTAAGTGCTTCAAGTCCTCTTTGCTTTCAGCAAGAAAAGTTATGTTGTCTGCATATCATAGGTTGTTAGTGAGCCTTCTTCCAGTTCTGATGTCATATTCTTCTTCATATAGTTGATACGGTCCACCTTCCCAGACTATTTGCTCAGCATATTGATTGAATAAGTATGATGAAATAATACAACCCTGACATACATCTTTCTTGATTTTAAATCATGCAGTTCTTCCTCTTGTTCTATATACAGTTTCAGCATGAGTAGTTAAATTCTCTGGAATTCTCATTCTTTGAAATGTTATCCATAATCTGTTATGATCCACACAGTCAAAAGCCTTTGCATAGTCAATAAAACACAGGTAAACAATAATTTGGAAGCCCTCGACTTCAGAAAGCATAGTTCATAGTTTATTCCAGAAGAAATACCTAAACCACATTAGATATTGTGTGAACAAAATACAAACTTTTATTGTATTAATTTACTGAAATGCTGGGATCAGTTTGTTACTGCCTCCTAGTAGAGTCTAAACTGACTAATACAATAGGACAAAAGTTGTAGAATCTGCCAATGAGAAAGGCAGAAGCTAAAAGCACATAGTGGATTTGAACCACTGACCTTCTGGTTAGCAGCCAAATGCCTTACCCAGTACACTGCTAGAGCTCCTTGTATGAAAAAGAAATAGACTTGACCACCTAAAACTGGCTACTTTTGCATGTCCAAAGTGCTAAAAACAAAATAAAGAAGTGAAAAACAAACAGAAAACTACTTCTAACATATATAATCAAGAAGGTATTATTATCTCTAGCATATGAGGAATTCACAGGGATCAATAAGAATGACAAATATGAAAACAGGCAATAAATTTATATAGAGGAAAAAAAAAAACCCACAGGTAAACCTCTTTCTGGTATTGTCTGCCTTCAGCCAACATCCATCTGACATCAGCAATGATATTCCTCATTCCACATCCTCCTCTAAGTCTAGCTTGAATTTCTAGCAGTTCCCTGTCAATGTAAAGCTGCAACCATTTTTAATTATTTTCAACAAATTTTTACTTGCATGTGATATTAATATTGTTTGATAATTTCCACATTCTGTAGGATCACCTTTCTTTGCAATAAGCACACAAATGAACCTTTTCCAGTTGGCCAGGTAACTGTTCTCTAGATTTCTTGGCATTGGTAAGGATCACTGCCAGTACTGAATCCCTTTGCCGAAACATTTCAATTGGTATCCCATCAATACCTGGAGTCTTGTTTTTTTGCCAATTCTTTCAGTGCAGCTTGGACTTGTTCCTTCAGTATCATTGGTTCTTGATCATATGCTACCTCCTGAAATGGTTGAATATTAACCAATTCTTTTGGGTACAGTTAATGATTCTGTGTGTTCCTTCCATCTACGTTTGATGCTTCCTATAACATTCTTTTTTTTTTTTTTTTTGACCATAATATCCTTCAATATTTAAACTCAAGGCTTGAGTTTTTTCTTCCATTCTTTCAGCTTAAGAAATGCAGTGCATGTTCTTTTTTTTTTTAACTCCAGGTCTTTGCACATTTCATCATAATACTTTACTTTGTCTTCCAGAGATTCTCTTTCAAATCTTTTGTTCAGCTCTTTTACTTCATCATTTTTTCCATTTATTTTAGCTATTCTATTTTCAAGTGCAAATTTCAGAGTCTTTTCTTTCCTGTGTTTTTAATGACCTTTGCTTTCTTTATGTGCAATGCCTTGATATCATCCCACAACTCATCGCATCTTCAAGAGGTTAAACCAAAGGGCCAACAACCAGCAACCAGGACAAAGAAAGAGACCTCTCACCTTATACAAACAACTACCATTGCTGTCCATTTCTCAGAAAATATTTCTTTAGAAATTACAATGTATTCTAAAATACTAACAGAGTTTAAATGCAAAGATACTAGTGGACTAAGTCCCAAATGATGACATAATTGCTAACCACTTCTTTTTTTCTTTTTTAGGAAACAAACAACAGAAGAGAAATGGCGACAATGATATAATGATCTGGTGAAGCAGTCTACTCGTAAAATTGTTTATAATATGGTAGAGTTACTGATATACAGGCAGGACTGTTTATTTGCAGAAGGCCTATAGAAATTAATTAAAACTTTTAAAAAGTAAACAATGTTCTATGTAGGGCTTCAAACTAGTTCTTCCTGGTTCAGTGATGGCTGATCAAGAGAAAATGGAACAGACCTGAATTTGTAAAACGTGGATGTACTGGAATGATCACTGGAATGGGAATAACTATAGGGTTGATGCCCTGCTAGAAATTTAATTTCTCTCAGAAAATAAAGGCAATATGTGCATTGCATAGCAACCAAATCTGTTGATCCCTGGAGTTGGAAACAACATGCCCCACTGAAAAATGGTGGCTGACCTTGCTGCTTTGAATGTATCTCTCTCCACAGTCCTGACAATAATTCAACCTCCTGCATTAAACTTGTGAAAGGGCTCACTATACCTCTTCTGAGTGTCCCATCCCAGGGTTTTGGCCCATAGTTTTTCTCATTCTGGTTATCATTCTTTTTCACCCAAATTTTAAAAATTTGGGTCTGTTACAGTTTCACTGCATTCACCATGACTGAACTAGGGATAACTGGTTCAAAGCCCTGGTTCTAACATAGCATATACACATAATAATTATCACACATGAGTACATGCACACATACTCAAACACATCCACGCCAACATTCAGATTAATGTCACTTAAATACAAATGGCCACCATGATGACACATATCAACAGAATCACAATGTTTTCCACTGTATAATGATTAGAAATTATGTTTTATTTTACCAATACTATAAATAAATCCTTTGTGTCTAAATTTTCTTAATTTTTTTTCTTTCCTATCGCTATCCCTCCTTTCCATCTATTCTTTCTAACTTTTCAAAAAGAAGATAATTTTATCTTTTTTTTTTTAACAACTTTTAACTTGTAGAGCAGAAAGAGACGCTGATAGCTCTGACCCATTTCTAGAATTATTCCTTTGTGGTAACAACCCCTTTGTTGCTCATTCTTCTTGCTTTGCCTGCAAACTGATTCATGTTTAGGTCAATTGGAGACAAAATCACCTTAACACTGGAGGCATAGGTTAATGGTGACTGTTCTAAAGTAACAATTAAGGATAAATAAACTGTAATCAGTGATGAGTTTCACTTTGAATAAGCATGCATCAGTGCACCCATTATTTTGGTCAACTTTTTCATTACACTAGAGTTAGAGTCTTTTTAAAAAGAATAGGTATTATCAGAGACCATTCCATCTGCCATTTTCCTATGAAAAACTATATTTTCTCCTATTACTAGTGATACAAGTATGGCAAAAAAGTGTTACAATTAAATAACTGATGTCAGAATCATATTCAGTTGAAAATTGTTCCTATGTTTTACTTCAACTTTTATTCAACAAACATTGAGTAGTTATTATATGTATAAGACTTTATGCTGGAAGTTCACATTTTTCATAGGGCACACATCACTTTTCCTAACGTCAAGTATTTTGCAAGCTATTCCTTATTACTATTCATTTAAACACTTACCATGTTTCCTCAAATTGCAAACTTCAACAAGAAAAACAGAAATAATAATTTTCTAGAATCTTAATTTGCAAACAGATCACTTAAGAGGCAAGCTGATATTTATTTTAATTGTACATTAAATAATTTCCTTCCATAAACACAGGTAACTGGAAAGAAGTATTTTCCCTTATAACATAGAATGAAGAAAACTTAAGTTCATAAGAGCATCTTCCAATCAACATCAAAAAGGTAGCTTTTCTTAGATATGTTTTCCACACTGCAAAGAGTCTAGAAAAAAATTAGGACATGGGAATTTCACATGAAAAAGAAGCTACTTTCCTACCATCTGTTATTGATCTTGTAACTAATAAGAGGAAAATGAGGAAATATGAATGAAATGACAGAAATGATTTTTTTTTTTTTTTTGTGGAACCTACAGGTAAAGTAGAAAATTTTGAACTCAGTGAAAACTTTTTGTAATCAATCCATGAAACCCTCTGAATGAACCTCATAACTACATGATCACAAAACTCTCGCCCCGCAACTTTAGATTTTATGCTTATCATTTTTGACTTAATACATAGCACCAGGCATTGCTGGATCTTGTCCAAGAAACCTCCAAGGAAATCAGAATTGCTTTAGAATGAAAAATCAGCAGGTGGCACTCTTTCCTCTGCATCCATTTTGAGCTACTTTTTCAGGGCAGAATATTAGAAGTTACTTCCTAAGAGGTGGAAATCTAAGGTTCTGAGACAGCAATGATAAGTCAGTGTTGAAGATAAATCTATTAGGTCGATGCACCCTTCTTTACTATTTATCAACTTCAGTCACATTGGTAAGTGGTTGCTGTCATCTCATCTGGTGATCATGCATTCTCACAGTAGATTAATGAATTTTGTGGTTAAAGAATCCTATCTTATTCAACATGACCAAAGATATGCTTCCACACATACCAAACAGTCTTCACATTTTCATTTCTCTATGTTCTCAGAATATAATCATTCAGAACCTTTATAAAGACATTAGTCTCCATATGTGACTCAAGCTGAAAATAAGAACTGGTTGGAATGATTCTCTATAAACAGATGAGGAAAGAGACATTGGAGTCCTCCTAAATGAATGCTGATTAGAACTCAAATACATTTTGTGAAGAAAGCTATTCTGACCAGTGTTGAAGTATTTACTATAATTACTTCTCTGTTTATCTATATAACTTACGAAGTTCTTCACTTAAAAAATGAAGTATTGAGAACATGCCCACTCAAGGTTTACAGTAGCTTAATGATATTAGTGAAAATTTTTTTCATATAAGAAGAGAGCATATCATTTGTCTATTTAATGCTATTTATGCAAACCCACTTTAAAAAGACATTTACAGTGGGTTTCTAAAACACATCTGTAAGTTTGTTGTTGTTAGTTACCCTCCAGTCAATTCCACCTCATGACATCCTCATGTTTACAGAGTAGAACTATCCCATAGGTTTTCAAAGCTGTGACCATCAGAAGCAGATTACCAGGCTGGTTTTCAAAATGCCTCTGGGTAGGTTTGAACCACCAACCTGCTTGTTGGTAGTTGAGCACTTAACTATTTGCACCACTCAGGAAACTTATTCACTAGTTTAGTCCTTGCCATTGCCAAGAGTAACTTTGATTTCATGAACTTCAGAGAGATGTTCCTGCTTTTAATAATGAAATCATACTTAGTAAATTGTCCTTTACACAGTAAAGGTGAAGACTCATATTGAGAGTTTGCTGTAGTAAACTAATTTGTATTTTGTCGCCTTTAACGTAGTCATGGCAAATTAGAAAGCTAATCCAATTTCCTGCAAAGGTTCAACAAATGGTGTACCATTCTGAGGGCTTACTTTTGGGATAAGAAGCAAAGTTTAGTTTTTATCTGTAACAGCTAATAAATATTAGAAAAGACTGGAATTGTATGGGTTTAAAAATTCTGGATAGATTTCTATGACTTCTCTCAATCCTGTTCACATGAGATGTATCATTTGGAATTGCCCAAATGGTACAGTGCCATTAAGAAAATACAGTTGCTCCTAAGGGGCTAGATAAGTGAGAGCACCGAATCAATTTGCATAGGAGACTTTTTTTCCCTTTGTAAGACAAGAGAAACAGCTAATACTATTTGAAAGGAAATGTTTAATAGCATATAGCCACCTGAGAACACTTAGTAACTTGTAGTTGTTATAAAGCCTTAGCTTCTTTTCCTAAGAATGTATTTGGAAGGAACACTGATGAGAAGACATTCACAGGTGTGAAGCATGGGTTCCACAATGCATTTTAAAGTAAGCTAGTTGTTCTGATTTAATCAATGCATTTTATGACTGGAAAGCTCAGAGAAGCCAACATTCCTCTCTTGGAGTCTCCCTTAACTGTATGTCATCATACATAACCTTCCCAGATAACTACTCATTATGCATGATGGCACACCAACCAGTGAGAACATGATGCCGAAAACATTATGCTCATCAGAGACTGTGGGTTTAGCCAATTTGTCTGAAGAAGCCCTGAGATTCCCAAGTCTTATAGCCTGATTCTTTCAGCTCCTGTGCCAACCTCAGTCAGTTTTTTTCTCTGGTGACTTTGTAAGAGGCAGCAAACTACCTGACAGCACCTCACACATTGCCCCGGAGCAAAGTAAATGCCCGTCCTATTTTAAAGACTTAAAAGTTTGATATACAACAAAAGCAATTGGAAGTGGGTAGTTATGAAGCTTCAATCTTAGGTAGATTTAAAAGGTCTGTTTTATTCATAAAAAAGTAGATTCATACCTTCAATATGTGTCACCACAATAAAATGGTAGGTTTTGGCCAGCCACTTGGAAAAAAAAAAAAGTAGAAAAGTCAAAGCTAACTTGCCTAGTCAGAAATTATACTCATACAGTAGGTTCTTATTATCACTGATTGTTTAGTGTGAAAGTTAAAATGACTCCTTAAATTCACAATTTTGAGGCCTTGTTCCTCAATAAAAACTATGAGATGTTGAGAACAGTATATTATTTCATTAAGTGCTTTTTGGGAGAAGAGGATTTAGAAGTAAAACTGCTGGCTTTGTGTGGCAAGGTCATGACCTTTGACAACTTTGGAGCTTATCTCTTTCATCTTCTCACTCCCCTGAGACCCCTAACTTGCAGAGGAATCAAGCTGGTCAGCCTGGGCTAGATAGAATTCAGCTCTGTTGTGGAGCTAGGTCTCTCTCTCCCTTTCCTTCTTTCCCTTTCTCTCTCTGTCTCTCTCTCCCCCTCTTTTTTTTTTTTTTCCCCTCTTCTAAACAAAACAGATCTGAACTGAGCCAAGGAAACAAAAATGTATTGTTCCTCGCAGATGGAAGCGAGTGTCGCCTAGGTAACCAGATTAATCTCCTTTTTCTCTCCCTTCCTCTCTTGTAGTGCGGTAATCGGTGGGCTCTTTTCACAAAAAAGCCAGCCTCAAAGCTGGGGCTCTAACTAGGTTCCTAATTAGCTGCAATTTACAATGAAGACAACATGATGAGATAATAGAAATTTGCAAAATAATGACATACCTCAGCAAAATATTCCTCCTCCTAAGAACCATTTTTATACAAAAACAATAAAGAGGGCCCTTCTAAAGCAAAGCTGGAAAATGGTGGTGTATTATGTGACACAGAACATTATTGTTCGCCTCTTGTTCCCCCAATCAACAGCTTATTGTTTGGCATCTTAAATAAAAATGACTCAAATACAGGCCACATAATGATCTCCATTGCGCTAATACACTGTATATACTGAGTAGTCAAAAATGTACGAGAGCCAATGCCAGTGGGGCTGATAAAGTAGCAGGGCCCAGGAAGGTAATTTACAATACAATGCAATAAGCATTATTACTGTTCTTAATCTGATTCCTGTCAGGATGCACTCTGACATCAAAAAAGGGCACCCAAAAGGAGGACAGCTAGTTAATGAAATATGATGGATCACATTTGTTTTCATGTGGTGGTTAGCTCAAATGAAGCAGCCTCCAGACTGTTAGCCAACAGTATTCTCTTGTGTGACATCAAAGACTACCATTCAATGGGGGCAGGAAAAAAAAAAAAAAAAAAAAATCACAGTAAGACAGCACAGAGGGAGGAACTCCTAAGAACAGAAAGAACCACTAATAGTAATCTCTACCTTATGTCCAAAGAAGACAGCATGAGGAAAAAAGGCCAAGGCCAACCAGTCACTGATTTCACAATGAGAATCATCAGTACCTATGTGGAGTTACGGAGAAGGGCACAGCTAACATACATTGGGCAAGACTGTTAATTTTGCTACACAGGAGCAATTTGTCTCTAGTGACAGGAAGTTCATATCCCCATGCCCTGTCTGAATCAAGATTATAGCATACTATGAAACATAGAATGCAAATAATAAAATAGAATACAATGCCATGCTTTGCATCAATAAGAATCATTCATAAATGGCTACACATTGTCTGAACAGTCAGGGGAAAGAAAAACAATCGCAAGTCCATATTTGCTTATGGACTAGTTATTGTGAAGAGTACAGCTGCACATACTTGAGAACTAATGGCCCCTGGTCTTCCCCATAAATAACTACTGACTAAAAACCAATTGGCCAGGGACAGAAAAAGCATTAACCCCTTGGTCATTGGCCCTCAGCAACAAGACTAGATCCCCTCACAGAGTAATTAAAAGGTAGCAAGTAGGACAGATTAGAGAAGATGCCAAATGGGCACTAATGACTTTGGAGAATAAATTGTTGTATTTGTTGTATTTGGTAATAACATTTGCAGACATGCAAAAAAGAAAGACCATCTGGGTATATCACAACCCCAAAGAGTTTAGCATCCACATTTTGGAAATGTGGCAGCAGTATCTTGACTTGCAGAGGGCTATCATCCTTTTTCCACGTTTAAAAACATATAATAATAAATTTGAATCTCAGCCAAGAGAGAAAGAGAGCAAAAAGACAGGGACACCGTTCTGAAAACCAAGGATTGATGATCATAAATATCTGGGTTTCTACTTCTAGATTTTCCACAGATTTGACATTTACTATGAAATGAAGTCTCATCAAACAAGGTTTACCTTTGAGTTTTTAGTAATTCTTATAAGAAATAGTCTCAACAGTATAATTACTTGAATGACTAAGTATAATAATTTGGATGGACATCATGAAAACAAATGTGTTCAACTATTAAGTGATAGTATACCATGTAGCAATAAAAATATTTGACTTTGATACAGTATCTGAGCTCCTGCAGCCTTCCTTTCAACATCTTTAAAGTGTCAATAACTGTATTTACCTTGTAAGATTGTTTTACAGGTTGAGGAGATCAATGCATTAATGAATATTACTTCCTCTTTATTTCTGCACACTTTCTCCCAGAAGCTCCTGTCCTTAACCAGCCCCAGAAAACCACTTGTCTTAGAGTTGATTCTGACTCATGGTCATGTGTACAGAGTAAAATTGTTCTCCATAGGGTTTTCTATGGCTGAGTTTTCAGAAGCAGATTGCCAGACCTTTCTTCCCAGGTGCCTGTGGGTCAACCTGAACTGCCAATCTTTCAGTTAGCAGTCAGGCATGTTGATCCTCTGCACCATCAAGGGAGTCCAAACCAATCCCACAATCTGCCTTTTTTGCTCACGTACCTCAATACAACTTGAGAAAATTATTCAACAGCATAGATCTGTGGCAATACTCCACCCACACATTTGCCCATTAACACCAATCAAGATGCCTTTTTGTTATCCAGAGCTTTGAACTAGTTCATCCCAGTATACTCATGGCTGTAGGAGTGACACCAGAATGGATCCAAACTTGTAAAATGTGGGTATATCAGAACAATAACCAGGACAGGAAAAATTGCAGGTCTACATCCTGCTAGAAACTTAATCTTCCTAGAAAACAAGAAGCTGAGTTGAAAATGGCAGTGTCTTGACCAGCTGAGCTGAAAATAGTAGTGCCTACCTCGAAGATGGTGGCCAATCATAACACCTTGAATATGTTTCGTTCTCCACAGACTGGCAATATCCAGTGTTACATACCAGGCTCCTATAAGGACTCATTACTCCTCTTCTGAGTCTCCCATTCCAGGACTTTGACCACTAATTTTTCCTATTCTGGTTAATGCTCGGGATCACCCAAATTTAAAAATTTTAAGTCTGTTCCAGTTTTACTCCATCAGCCATGAAGCAACCAGTTCAAACTTACCTCATTCCTTTTAGTGGCTTTCCTGAACCTTCACCATTCTCTTTAATGCATCACCCCATCACATTCAGATGACATCACTTCCCCTTGGTATGCAGTACTTGCCCTATCCACACACACATCACTTTCTGCAACTCTCTTTAGGGCCAGAGGATGAACACTGCCTACCTGGTTGGATTCCCGTCTATTCACATCACCTCAGGTTCTTCCTCCATTAATTTCTCCCTATCCTTATAGCCTTCTATTCTACTAGTTCATTCTCCTTAACCTGTAAAAAAGCTCAAATTGCCCTCATTCTCTTAAATCCTCCCTTTACTTGCCCCTATTTTCCTTTAAGTACCTTTCCACATACTTTCTCATAGATTCATTTCAGCCCAATCTCACTGGTCATCTCCACTTTGCAATCTATTATTTTAAACGTGAAAAATAGATTTAAAAAACAGACTAACTATATTCTCCCTTGCAATTTGTTTCTGCTTAGAAATTGTATCTGTATTTTTTATGTATCTATCCACAGAAAGCTGAAAATACTCTAGGAACAAAAAAACACTTACCATATCCAATGCATCTGATGTATCAATCTCAAAGTCCTAATCATGCTGAAACTCTTAGAATCATAGAGTCAGAACTGGTGAGAACCTTTCTTTTGCCACAAACCCACCCAACTCAAATTCTCCTTGTTCTGGAAATGAGACCTAAATACTTAAGGACATAGAGAAAGTTAGCAGCAGAACTACAACCTGATTTATGGTTCTCTGACTCTCTGTCCAGCATTCTTTTCTCTACAAATTGAAAACTACTGTCTAAAATTCTCTCCTTCACACACAATTCTTAAGGAAAAGCAATACACAATATAGCACTGACCACAATCATAAGAGGAGAACAATTTGAAATACAATAATGCATTTAAAGTAAAATGCTTTCCAGCCTTTAATCCTATGGATAATGTGTAGACACTGATATCTAACAGAAGCCTATTAATTTTCATACACAGAAACAAAACAAGGACTAGAAAAATAAATGTACAAATATAGGATTTGAAATGGAATATGTTAATACAGAATTATAGTTTTAGAGATAAAAGGTACTATATAGATCATCTGGCCCAAGTTTCTCTTTTTTGTTTGTTTAATTTTTAATCAGTGAAGACCTGAGTCCCAGAAAAGAAAAGGTCGTACATCAAGTGAATAGCTGTGTTTATTCCACTCTGCATCTCCATCCACATAAACTATATGGCAGGGAAGAGTCAGTTTCTCCTAGCTTAGTCAGACAGTTGGGAAAAAAAGAGTAAGTTACCTATGGAGTTGTACAAAGATCCTAACAAGTGCATTGCGACAATCGTTAATTAAATGTTCCCAGTCTCTAGGAGCTGATTTACCACTTACAGGAGCCATTTTCTTCCAGGGAGAAGCTTAGTAACTCAGTAAGTTGAAACTCAATTTTACTTAACACATTTGATCTCTAGCTGTACATTATATTTCCCTTTTAAAATATAAGAAGCAATTGATAGAATGGAGGTGATTATTAACTTTTATCAAAGGGAAGAAAATTATTACTAAACCCCCACATGAATGGATCCTAGGGTCCATACTGTGTAGCAAAGTCTGTGTGGTGAAGCTGAACTATAATTAGGTCCTTCCAGTAATTAAGTCACATTGAACAAAGTAGAAGACAGAACTCTATGCTACTGAATTCTGGAAAACACAAGTCAGATTGGAGTAAATTTTCTATTTATTTACTCTCACAAAATTTTGAATAGTCAAGGCTGAATAGTCATTAACTATACCAAAGGTGCCAAACCCCACACAATATACAGGCCTCCACTGCTAACCAACTTCCCATGCTTTGTAGAGGATGGCTTAAATCAATAACTGAACCTTTGACTTGTGTAAGTCCTTCAGGCATTACACCTGAGGGTACCAACACTAACTGCTAGAACCTCTCTCCATCCTGTTCGCAAAGTAAAGACAAGTTACACACATAAAAGGAACTCTCCCAGGCCAGAATTAACAATGTTCAGGCAGTGCTCTTTACTTAAAGGAAGAAAACAATTAAGTGAAACCTTGAAGTAATCTCATTCTGCCTGTTTAGCCTCTTCATCCCTCAATGTGTGGTTAACAAGTGTGGCAATCAGGGCTAAGGCCTGCTATCATTCGGCCTTAATTAAAAAAGACACAAGCAGCAGAGCCGTGAATTAAAAATGTAGCTACGAACTACTCCTGATTAATCCGAGACTCATGTTGGATTAATAACTCCAAACAAAGAACAAAAGGAAATTGTTATGCGAATTGCAGCCCTCCCAGGCCAGACAAAGGTCAAATCACAGGATTTCAATTTCATCCGGAGTCGCTTAATCAACTCCCTCAGAAGGAAGACCATATGTAGTTCTGAAAGCTACCCATTGTAGTCCTCTTGTCACTGGACCTGAGAGACGGCACAGTCATCCTCTCAAACTATTCTCAATTGCTTCTCTTCTTTCCCCTTTAATATGACAAAAACTTCATTATTACCAGTGATTAAAGAAGAGATCTGCCCTGCAGAAAATGTCCCAACAACTACTGGTTTATGGAGTAAACTGGACACAGTTGGCATTGATCCTACAGAGTTTGCTTCCTTTCCTGAGAAAGGTCTTCACCAGCACAGCACACAGAGATATAACCACCACAAAGGATGACATCACTGGCAGAGCACAGGGAGGGTTATGTTACTTCAATAAATTCACCCAGAGATGATGATGAATAAAGATATTCCTGCTAAGTAAATAACGGAAATGAATAAAAGGTATAGTCAATGAGACTTCGGAAGGTATCAGAGGACTGGGCTCTCTTCTATGACTAGATTGGAAGCTCTGTGTGAGGTGAAGACACAGGTCTAAGTGTCTGAAGAGTCCTGATGGGCACAGGCAGTCACACCAACCACAAGCCCCAAGCAGTTCCACCTTTCATCCACATTTAGGGTTTCCTACTCCTAGGCTGGGCTGCACTAAGAGCTGATAGAAGCTGAGGATGGCAGAGCCTTTATTAGCAAGACCACTTTAAGTGGTTTAAAGATGTGATGACTTACACTGCAGCATTAACACTTTTCACCTTGTCAACACCAAAAGTGCTACTAATGGTAACCTTTCAGGATCATTACAACATCATCCTATATAATCAAGACCTAGTGTTCCTCAAATAAAATTCTAGCAATTTAGGTAGTCCTTCCAAATGACAAAAGTATATTCTTTGGAGATTTTAATATAACTCCAAGGTAAACATTTAGCCTAATGGAATCAGCATCAGTATCTTATGGCAGTAATGGAAAATAAAATTAATATCTGGAGTGATTCATTGGCATCCTTAACAGAGTACCCCATATGGGACCAAAACAAACAAAAAACTTGTTGCCATCAAGTTTTTTAAAACGCATGGCAACTCCACGTGTTAAGGCACAGAACTGCTTCAAAGTGTATTATTGGATGTAATCTTAAAGGAAGGGAGCTCTGGTGGCGTAGTGTGTAAGGCAGTTGCTAACCAGAAGGCTGGCGATTCAAACCCACCAGCCACTCCTGGGAAGGAAGACCGGGCAATCTACTTCCGTAGAGATACTGTCTCGGAAATCCAAGGAGGGGTCACTGTGAGTTGGATTCAACTTGACGGTGGTGAGTCTGGTGCTTTTGTTTTTGTTTTTAATCTTAATGGAAGCAAATCACCAGGCCTGTCTTCCATGGCACAGTTAAGTATGTTTGAACTGTTAACCTTTGATAAATGCTCAGTAATTGTGACTATCAGGATTTGTATTATCCAATCTGATATGGCAAGATTTTCAGCCTCTGTCTTCTTCAAAGAATTCAATAATAATTGTTACCTTCATTTATTCCAGGTTAGTCATTCCATCCAGGCCTCTGGAATGCATTTATTCCTCTGAACTCCCATAGTGCTTTTTAAGGGTTTTTCTTATAGACTATAGCATTTTCTCACATATATCATGTTATTCACTCATTTATTCCTTTATTCACTGAGCAAGTGTTTATCAAGTGCCTTCTATTGTGCATCCCAATATCTGTCAGTTTGTAGCACTGTGGTGTCTTATGTGTTACTATGATGCTAGAAGCTATGCCACTGGTATTTCAAAACCCAGCAGGCTGACCCATGATGAACAGGTTTCAATGGAGCTTCCAGTCTAAGTCATGCTAAGAAGAAAGGCATGGTGATCTACTTCTGCAAACTAGCCAATGAAAACCTTATGGATCACAGGAGAGCATTATCCAACACACTTGCTTTGAACACATCATCTTTGCTGCAGGAGGTCATCATGTTTGGTGATGTAAAGGGATGAAGAAGGTAAGGGATAGCCTCAATGACACAGATTGGCACAATGGCCCAGATGATGGACTTGAATATATCAACAATCGTGAAGAGGGTGAAGGACCAGGGAATGTGTTGTTCTGTTGTATATAGGGTCACCATGAGTCACAGCTGATTCAATGAGAGGTAACTATCTGTCCATCTACTGCTTATATCAGGCACTATGCTAAGCACTGGAGATAAAAAGATTAATAAAAGCAAACTACATTTTTGTTCTCACATGGTCTTTACAATTCAGTCCGTGAGACAGATAATAATCAAACAAATGTACACAAAAATGTAAAAGTACAATGTGGTAAGTGTCACAATGAAAGGCACATGGTGACATCAGCTTTGCCCTACTAAAGTTAGGGAGGTTTTAGGAGTTTCACTGAGGAAGTGACACTTCTTCTTAAGTACAAAGTAAGAATGAAAATTGAATCTGGTGAAGAGAGAACAGAGAGAAGACACAGTCGGAGGCGCTGTTATCTGAGAGACCATGGCAAATGGATTGATCTGAAAGGGACATGTACCTGGAAGTCAGGTGGTAAGGCAGGGAACAGTATGAACTGAGTCTAGAGAGTAAGTGGACCCTAAACAGAAAGAGGGGTCCTGTAGGCCATGTTATGCATTCTTGTCCCATCCTAAAAACAGTAAGAAAACCTGCAAAATTCTGAAAATAGAAGTGGCCACAATACAATCAGAATTGTGTAGATATAATTTGCCTACCATTCCACAAGACCTCTCTCTAGTAACTGAAAACAATCCACCATTGTCCCTGCCCAGTGCCTCGCACATTGCTTTGTTTAGTAGAGTGGCATGTCTCTCTCAAGGATGGCAGGGTTGATTCAGTTGACATCACTATCCATAAGTGCCTTTGTGCCTAAGCCATGAGCCTTGTCAAAGAGAATGGTTTTCTCAGAAAGAGATAAAAGATATTTTCTACTAAATTAAATTTGAAAGCATTTCAATGTATTGTTTATTCAATATCATTGAATAACTGACACTATCTTCAACAGCCATCACTGGAAGATGGCAGTGGCAATCACCAAAGACATCAACACCTTTGCAAAAGTGTGGAAAAGCCTGTGGCAAGCTTTCCTCCTTAAAATGTTATTGCTATTGTTTGTGGGTGAATGACTTCTCAAGGGAAAATGAAATACCTGCCTTTTGATACATTCAAAGATGCAATGGCATTCATTGTGTTTTGCAAATTATTCCCCATATCTGAAATCTAAAGTCTTACACTATAATTGAATGTGTATCAAAAAAGTTATAAATGTATCTGTGACTCATAATTCCCAGGAAGCATTCATGCAAGCTATGTTCCTTATGTGACATGCAACTATCAAATAATGAGCACATTCAGGAAGCATATTGAGATGTTTGTTACACATGGTAGAACAGCTGCATCAACAGAGCTTTTTGAGGATTATTCTTCAAGTTTCTTCTTAAAGCCACTTCATTTCCTTTCCAAAAAGAGCTATTACTTGATCAGCATAGTTAAGAAAAACCTCAGAAACTGAATTGATGCTAATTTTTTTTCATATTAGTCTTAGATCCAAAGAAGCTGTCCAAATCCTAGATTTAAAATGTACAGTTATCTTGTAAATATTTTAAGGTTTTGGTTTCAGAATGGAGATGGAAAATGTACCTCAGCTCAGAATTTGTGTATCATTTTAAAGAATTTGTAAACATTACCTCAAATTATACTCCAAAAAAAGAAGCCACCAAAGTAGCTGCTAAATATAATTGTTCTTTTCAATTGAACTTTGACCTTGACATATATAATACTAAATCGAGAGTTATTTTAAATATTTAACGTTATAATTGACATGGCAGAATCATAAAAAGTAAATCCCATTAGTTGAGAGCACAATATGTGTCATGTATCCAGTTATATATCCACTTATATAGGTACTATGTGTGTATGTCTATAAAACCAAACTCACTGCTGTCAAGTTGGATCTGACTCACAGCGACCCTTCCTTGGGTTTCTGAGGCAGTATCACTGCGGAATTAGATTGTCCAACCTTCTTCCGAGGAGTGGCTAGTGGGTTTGAACCAGCAGCCTTCTCATTAACAGTCAAATATGCCTTAAGGACTATGCCACCAGAGCTTTCTGTATATCTATACATTTATTTAAATATGAATCTTCATACAGACATGATGTACAGGTATCATTTGATCATTTATTCAATATTTACTGAATACTAGCTATGTGCCAGGAACTATGAATGCAGCAGTGAAGAAAATATACATAATCCCTGTCCTTGGGGTGCTTTCATCATTTGTTTGACATATGAGGACATTGTGACTTAGGGTAGGTAAGTATATTGCCCTGGGTTACCTATAAAGCAAGTGGTAGACCCATGCTCAAGTCCAGAGTCTCAGGTTTAACTATTATGCAATGCTTTTTCTAAAGTGGTATGACCTCAATAAGCATTTAGCCAGATACTCTCATGTCAGAAGCTAATTTAAACTATTACAGGTATTTTGAGAGAATTCTTTAATAAATTTAAACAATATTTATGAAAAAGGAGAAGGCCTTCAACAAGATGAACTGACACAGTGGCTACAACATGGACTCAGATATAGCAAGAATCATGGACCTGGCACAGGACTGGGCTTGTTTCGTTCTCCTGTACATAGGGTTGCTATGAGTCAGAGATGACTCAACAGCACCTAACAACAGCAACATAGAAAATTAAATTATTGCTTCAGTATTTTAAATAGAATAATGGCCAGCAGGAGTTACTTATCCTTCCTCAAATGGCAGATTTTACTTTATACATTGTAAAGGTCTACTTTGGTTTAGCCACAAAACAATTCCTCCTGGTTTCTTATACAGTGTATCATTTACTCATTCAATCAAAATACCAACTAAATTTTTATATCAGGACAATGAAAACATACAGTCTATTATTATCATCTACATTTTACTCAATTACATTAACTGAAATAAATTTTATAGCAATGCAAATCAATTTAGATTTCACCTCCTAAATACAGCAGCTATAAAAAGTAAGTACTACGGCTTAAAAATAACCACTAGAACTCTGAAAATAAGAAAATTCATGCACATTTTCTCAAGATGGATGTTTTGCTTCAAACTAAGTTGAGATAACTAAATTTGACTACATTTCAGACATTTCTGAATATATGTAATAATGTAATAACTTACAGACATTAATTCCAAATCATCATAATTACAAATGCTGACAAGGTAATAATGGAAGGAGTCCATTATATGTTAGTATTGGGTAAAATCTAGATAACAAGACTATACCCCTTAATTTCCATAACATACCCAAACTATAACTCTGAGCACTGAGAATTTTATTTGATCTAATTATAAAAAAAAAAAATAAAAAGAATACATTTAAGAACTTAAAAAAGCAAAGTAAGACTGGCAATCCACATGCATGTCTACCACCCGTCTATCAATTTGTTGTGGTGGTTTGTGTATTGCAAATGATACTGGAAGCTATGCCACCAGCATTCCAAAAACCAGCAAGATCACATATGGACAGTTTTCAGCAGAGCTTCCAGACTAAGACAGATTAGTTAGAAGGGCCTGGCAATCTACTTCCAAAAACTGGCCAATGACAATCCTATGGGTCACAACAGATATAGTGATATAGTGCTGGCTGATAAGCCATCTCAGCTGGAAGGTGTGATAGTTGGAGCTACATGTCAACTTGGCTGGACTGCAATTCTGTGTGGTTTAAGCAATTGTGATATGGGTTATTCCCATGATGGGATCAGATGCATATGTTTTGAGCAGCCACACCTAAGGATGTGGCCTGCTTCCAATATATTTATGGACATCCTGGGAGAAGAGACACTATTCTATGGATTGGGATCCCGTTGTGCTGCATACAATTGTCCGTGAGCGAACAATCCACCATTTGGCCTGGAGATCTTGGATTCGTCATTCATTGGAGTCAACAGCCAGTATACTGCCTGCCAGCCTTGAGCTTGTCAGCCCCTGCAGCTGCATGAGTCGGGAAAAGCCTCCAGCTTGACGTTTGATCCAAGAACTTGGGACTTGCCAGCTTCTATAAGTGTGTGAGCCATTTTCCTAAGATAAAGTTCTCTTTCTCTATATGTCTATATCAGCTTTACTGGTTTGCTTCTCTAGAGAACCCAGCCTAACACAGAAGGCTCTCAAAAGATACAGTAATCACAATGGGGAGGAGTATATCAATGATCGAGTAGATGGTGCAGGACTGGACAATGGTTTGTTCTGTCATCCATGGTGTCATCATGAGCCAGAGTGGACTAGATAGCAATTAACAACAGCACAGGAAATTCCAGAAATGCTTCCTCTGGACATGATATCCTGTGTTTATTTTTAAAAAATGCTTATTAAAGAAATAAACAATAACCTATATGTTATAATTCATTCTTAAAATTCCTTTTATTAAATGTACAATTTCTGTCAAAAATTCATCATAATATAAAGGAAACTGTTGAAAATACTTTAGAACTATAAAGTGTGCTATTTTTAATGTATAAAATATTAAAAAGAAAGGAAAAGAAAAATCCAAACAGAAAGCTCCCAATCAGTGGGGAGTCTCTGAAAGTTGGAGAGGAAGTGAGAAATGGAAAGATAGGAATATAGAGACTAATCCAAAAAGCATGGTAGCCAGGAATCTGAGACCATGGTATATTCAATGTATGTCTAAAGAAAAAAAAAAAAAGATTTCCTAAAAACATACAAAATATTTGAAATTGCAAGACTCTACAAACAATGAAAAGAATTTAGTCTAGAAAGAATGAAAATTTAACAAGCTCAACTTTAGATCTGTTGCTTTAACATCTTCATTTCTACTTTTTAACATAACAAGTTTGTCAATGGTTACCCAAAAGAAAATTTATTTTAGATACAGAAAACAAGCCCTATCTGGCCTTACAATATTCACAGAGGATACATCTTTCTTCGATTTATAGACTCTTTCTTTGATTTGTAGACTCTTTACCCCTACCTAGTGGTACCTAACTCTTATTACAGAGAAGAGTAAACTTAAATCCCTAAACCACTTGCAACTGACAAACAAGTAGGCAACAATAATATGCCAACAAAATTTCCATTGTAATTCACAAAATAGCATACTAAGAAAAAAAAAAAAAGAATGATTGCAAATACTGACAGCACTTTGAAAAGAAAAGAAGAAAAATGTTGATTTGTGACCACCGAGTTTTCTTGTGTCAAATGGATCAGAAAAGTGACCAGACTCTCTCTAAAGTGAATATTAAAACTAGCAGGAACAGAATAATAAACCCAGAAATTTTGTATGCTTAATAATCAGTTCCTGAAAAGCATATTTCCTTCCTAATCCACACCCCCTGTATAATAAATTGGATCTACTATGTTTAAAGGATCTTAGAATCTTAACAGGAGCCCTAATGGTGCAGTGGTTAAGCACTTGGTTGCTAACTAAAAGATTGGCAGTTCAAACGGACCAGCTACTCCATGGTGGAAAAAACCTGGCAATCTGTTTCCATAAAGTTTCAGCCAAGGAAACCCTATAGTGTAGTTATACTCTTTCCTACAGGGCTGCTATGAGCCAAAACCAACTTGATGGCACACAAAAGAATCTAAATACCCCATATGGTTTGACTTTTTTTTGAATAACTGAATCCAATAGAAATATATTAATAAAAAGTAGTAAGAAGAAAAGAACAAATAAAGGAAAACTAAATTTGGCCTTGGCAGTTCGGCTCTTGAGCTTCCTAAAGGAAATCCTTTTGACAGGGTGACCATCGGCATGGAGATTCCAATGATCTTTACTTCCTGGACTTTAGAAGAAGACATTATCTTAACATGGGAGAGGTTTCTTCCACTTTGCTTTCGATGCTCTGACTATAAATGATTCCTTAGCTCAAAAACCAAAAATTTAAGACACATTTTAAAAATCATTTGATTTTAATTAAACAGTGGCTAGAAGAAATCTTTCAACTTGAATTTGGCTCTTGTGTTGTGTTTTGTTGTTAAGCGCCATCAGGTTGTCTCCAACTCATAGTGACCCTATGCTCAGCAGAACAAAACACCACCCGATCCTGAGCCAGCTCCATGATTCTTGCTAGACTTGAGCACATCGCCACTGCCACTGTGTCAATCCATCCTGTTGAGAGCCTACCCCTCTTTCGCCTACATTTCACCTTACCAAGCATGACATTATTCACCAGGGAATGGTCCCTTCTGACAGCATGACCAAAATAGGTGAGATGAAGTATGGCCATTCTCACCTCCAAGGAGCATTCTGGCTGCACTTCCTCCAGGACAGACCTGTTAGTTCTTTTAGCAGTCCACAGTACTTTCAGCATTCTTCACCAACACCACAGCTCAAAAGCATCAATTCTTCTTCGGTCTTCCTTATTCATTGTCCAGCTTTCACATACATATGAGGTGACTAAAAATACCATAGTTTGTGTCAGGCACAACTTAGCCCTCAAGGAGACATCTTTGCTCTTCAGCACTTGAAACAGGCCCTTTGCAGCCGATTTGCCCAGTGCTATACGTCGTCTGATGTCCTGCCTACTGCTTCCACTGGTGTTGATTGTAGAATCAAGCAATGTGAAGTTTTTGACAATTTCCATCTTTTCTCCATTTATCGTAATGTTGCTTATAGCACTGGTTGTGAGGATTTTTGTTTTCTTTATATTGAGATGTAATCCATACTGCAGACTGTATTCTTCACTCTTCATCAGTAAGTACTTCAAGTCTTGGCTCTTGTAGACTGTTTTAATGTTCTTCTGCTTCAACTCGTATTTCCATTTGAGCAATTGATGGTTTGTTCCACAAACAGCCTTGGCCTTGTCCTGAATTATGACATTGAGATTCTCCATCATCTCTTTCTATAGATGTAGTCAATTTGATTCCTGTGTATTCATCCCAGGAGAACTGAAGTGCAACTTTGAGTATATCTCATGTTAGTTTAGAGACCATCTCAAGAGTAGATTTGATAAACTGAACACTAATGACTAAAGATCAGACGAGTTATGGGATGATATCATAGATGAAGAAAGCAAAAAATCTTTAACAAGATGGAAAAAAAAAAAAAAAAAAGACCAAAATGGTTGTCAATATTGTTCTTAAACATAAGAATAGCTACAGTGAAAGGAAGAAATGAAGTAAAAGAACTGAACTGAAGATTTCAATGGGCTGCTCAATGGTACCCAACAAGAAGAAGATATTGGTAATGTGGATAGAGTTGGTGAGGCCTTGACTATTGAGAAGATGTTAACTTTGGCTTTGTAAGTTAAATTGTGTGCAAATACACACACACACATATACACATATATATATATATATATAAATTTTATGTTCTCCACTGCACAACTGTGAATATAACCTGTAATATAACCTCATCTACTCAAGAGAAAAAGGAGAAACTGGCACAATAGTGCATTGCCATCCCAGACTCAGACCAAGCTCCTAGGATTTTACAGTGACCATGAATATAAAACCCAAGGCTACAATAGCAATGAAATATTTAGAAGAGATTTATACATGGCTAAACTTTTAAAAGTTAATTTTAGAGCAAGATGGAACCAGAAAGCTTCAGAATGTACTGGAATAGTCTAATTGCCTAAGATACATTTTGCATAGCAAAACATCTCAAAATGGCCTCTGATTCCCTTTTCAGCCTATTCCAATCCATTAAAATTTGTCATATTGATAAAACTGATTTACATATTCCTTTTCTTGCTCATTTGAAAGGCACATTTGTCACTACTAAGTACTCCTACTTCTCTAAAACACTTTGTCCTCAGGCTTGTGAGATTCCAATCTCCTTGAACAGATTAAATTTTGAAATTCCTAGTAATCTACATGTTTTGGTTACTTAGTGCCTCTCTGACAGGAATATACCACAAATGAGTGGTTCAAACAAACAGGAGTTTGTTTTCTTACAGTTTTGGAGGCTAAAAGTCCAAGTTCAAAGTGCGGGCTCTAGGGGCTGGGTGAAAACCCCTCGACCTTAGGCTTCAGCTCTGCCTCCTGCTCCCAGCCCACTCTAGCTAGAGGCATCTCTTCACTCAGGCAGCTGCTGGCTGCTGAGGGTGACAAACCCAAGGTTGACAAGTAAAAAAGGCACAGTCCCTGGTATTACTGAATCACATGGCAAGCCACAGATTCAAGTCCATTAAAAGTCCCAAGATATGCAGAGCACGTCAGGTTGCTGAATAAAGACTTGGCTACATGCAGGATCCAAGCATGCCCAAAAGCTACAGACCATTTCAAAGCTTCTCCTTATATGTTGTTGTTTTTGTTGTTGTTATGTGCCATCGAGTCGGACCCGACTCATAGAGACCCCTCCTTGGGTTTCCGAGGCAGTATCACTACGGAAGTAGATTGCCCCATCTTCCTTCCGAGGAGTGGCTGGTGGGTTTGAACCACCAGCCTTCTGGTTAGCAGTCAAGTGCCTTAGCCACTATGCTATAAACCACATCCCTAAAGCAGCTACTAAGCTGCTAATAGCAGTTTCCACCATGGAGTTGATTGCCAGTCTCATCGTGGAGAATAACTACCACCAGCTAGCTGCCCAGCCACTCAAAACCAGGCCCAGCCAAATTGACATTTAACCTTAACTGTCACACTACATTAGGTTCTCCCCTTCATTTGCTTTATGTATTTTCTATAGGCAATATTACTTACTCTAATGACTTCAAGCACCAGCTATAACACTGAAGTCTGCTTTCCTGACTCCACACTACCATTGTTCTACCGCTGTCCACATCTTCATTTGGATATCTTGCATGTAGCTAACATTCAGCATCTTTAAAATTAAACTTATCCTGAAGGTTCTCTAAATGGTGGCATTCACTGAAAATCTAAAACTAGAAACAAAGTAATTATCCCCTATATTAATAAGTAGAAAAGCCAATCCCACTGCCATCAAGTTGATTCTGACTCATAGCGACCCCTACTGGGTTTCCAAGGCTGTAAATCTTTACCAAAGTTGACTGCCTCATCTTCCTCCATCAGGACCTGGTGGGATTGAACTGCCAAGCTTCTGGTTAGCAGCCAAATGTCTTACCCACTATGCTACCAGAGGTCCTCCCCTCAACTATGCTGCCATTCCCACAACACTCTACTTCAGGCAGAAGGATAGCAAAATGTGGAGTAGTGGGTGGTAACTCCTCCTGAACATATTTTCCAAAAGCAGTGATCCTCCTGCTGAAATGTTATTCAAATTGTTGTCTGAAGGTAAATGCTACTTTTTAAGATCATGATGAAAAGTCGTAACAAGGGCAATGTGAAAGCAAGACCGGGAAACATTCAGAGTCCTTCATACAGGAGCACCTTTGTCAAGTGCCATCTCTTTCATGAAAGTCACAGGTCCTGACCACAATTCCATTTCTCCAGTATAAGAGCATGCTTCTGCCTTTAACTTTTGGTTGTTGTGATTTCTCCCCTGATCACAATATGGCCTACATATAGATATGCCTGCCTCCAGTCTTATTTTCTCATACACATTCTTCACCCCACATCACATATGATATTTTTAACAGCAAATCTTATCACCTCAGACTTTTCTTCTCATGACCACAATTCTAAGAGAAAGTCCCAATATTGTTTTATAAGCTTATAGGGCCCTCTCCAATATAGTCTTATCTACATCTACTTTATTGCTCACTATTCCCTCTGATCCCCCATATTTCTCATCTTCCAGTGCCTTGGTTTCACTTGCTTTCACTTCTAGATCTTAAATGCTATTCTGTGACTTCCCAGGGGTTGAAGGTTAAGATGGGCTATTCCATGTCTGCCTGTGCTATGACACTTCTCCCTCATATATCTTGTGCATTTAGAACTTTTGTAGAAGTCAACATTTTCATAATTATGTTGTTGTTAGGTGCCATCAAATCTGATCTGACTTATAGTGACCTCCATACAACAGAATGAAACACCGCTTGGTCCTGTGCCTTTCTCACAATCATTTCTATGCTTGAGCCCATTGTAACAGCCACTGTGTCAATCCATCTCATTAAGGGTCTTTCTCTTTTTCACTTTGTCAAGCATGATATCCTTCTCTCAGGACTGGTCCCTCCTGATAACATGATTATAGTCTGTTTTAAATGTCCACGACTCTTCAAGAATATATAATCCATGAAGGTAGGAGAGCATAACTGTCCTGTTAAGTGCCAAACTCCTAACACTTAGCCAGTGGCTGTCATAAAGCTGGCTCTTACTGAATATTGTTGCATGAATGGAGTTGGTAGATTATGGTTTAGATTAACAGGAATCATAGATAAGAGTCTTAAAGTAGCACATCAATTATTGAGTTCGGGTGGTATAGTGAGTAAGGTATTTGGATTTTAACCAGAAGATGGGCAGTTCAAATCCACAAGCTGCTCGGTAGGAGTAAGATTAGCCAATCTTCTTCTGTAAAGATTTATAGCTTTGGAAACCCAGTGAGGGTCATTATGAGTTGTAATCAACTTAATGGCAATGGGTTTGGTTTTTCATTTACACCCATTATTGAAGCTGAGATGCATCTAAAGTCAAACCAAACTTGGACAGCAGAAAAATCCGCTCAAAAATCTACTGATTGCCTAGTAACAACAAAGACCTGGCATCTCCTTCCAACCTCTTGAATTTACATGCTGCTCTGCTGGTGTCACAAACAGACTCATTTAAAAATCAAATAATAGATTCTAAGACTTTGTAACAATCCCTGGATTAGTATAGGATGATAACTAAGGAATCTGCTATATTAAATCATGACAATAAAAGCAAATCCCTGCATCTTTTCTTGGATTATATTTAGAGCTCAAGTCGAAGAACACTAAATGAATAATAATGTATGCCTCTTGAATGACTGAAGACTGAACTACATTTTAACTAGACTATATCTGTAAATCCCTCTGGATGACATAATTACAATTCAAACCATACACTAATTAGCAGCAAATATCTATTTAATAATATTTAGCTGGTTTAAATATATTTTTTACTTGTTTCTGAAAACACATAAGAGAAAGAATGCTTTACCCTAAGCACAAGAAAGTTGAAGATCTAAGTCAACAAGAAGTACTTAGATCTTATTACTTAGGAGCTAAACTGATTACATTTCAAAAACAAATAATCATATTTCATAAGTAATAATATTGATCAAGTGTATTTATATATAGGACACACAGAAATAAATTTTAAAATGTACTTATTCCCACACAACAATGGTATTTTTAGTAACAAATTTACATTGTTCTTCTACTAACTATATTGCTTGAAAACAATTCATAATTCATTTAATATTGAGATATTGCCTCCTCAGTTTCAATGGACCCTAGTGAAATTATCTACCAAAGGACAAAACATTTCCCCAACATTTTAATTTTCAGATATAATTCCATTTTTCTTCAGCTTTGCTTGCCCAGGGAATACTTTGTTAATTGGGCTGAGCTCCTAATTACATTTCTTTATATATATATAATTTTTTTAATGTCGATAATTGTGTTCTATCTTACTTTTCTAATAGGTTCCTATGCTCTTTCAAGTTATTGACTGAAGGAGAAATTAGGAAAGAAACCCTAAGAAAGTAAAATCACAATACAGCAGTTTGAAGATGAAATTATTTTGTTTTTAAATAGGACAATCAACTTTTAACATTGTGCCTGGTCTGTTATTTCTGGATAGCTTTAGTTAATTAAAGAATTGAGAAATATTGATAGCTCAAATTTATCAATTTTATGCAGCACTTCAGATGTGCCAAGCTCAATTCTAATTGCTTTATATGGATTAATACATTTAATTCTTATAACAACCTGGGATGTAGGTACTGTTTACATCCTCATTTTACCGATGAGAAACTGAAGTACAGCCAGGCTTCAGTCACATGTTCAGTCACATGACAGGGATGAGAGGATTTAGGTTTGCAGCAAGTCATTCTGGCACTAGAGTCTACGTTCTACATGGCTTTGCTATACCAATTCTATAAAACCAGAGTAGTGGTACTTTTTGGATAGTCCCCTAACAAAATTATTCTCTTCTGATTCTAATGTTCTCATATATACAGTTTCTGACTTACAAATATTTTGTCTAGTGCTCTGACAATATTAACTTACGAAGATAGTATATAAAGCCCCATTTTTTGCACTCCTTGAAGTATGAGAATCATTGGTACATATCAGTTAAAAAAAAAAAAGATTCAGTACCTCAGTATGGCCGGAGACTGCAGTGTGGTGAGAATGGCAAGTACTGAGGCAAAGGCCACATTTTAAAAAATATTGAGTGCCAACTGTGGCTTTTTTACTTTATCCACAAAGCAATGGGAAAATCAAGAGATTTTAAGCATAGGTATGGTGAGGTCAAATTTATATTTTAGAAGGATCATAACTGGGGACAGGGAAGTTATTTAAAATGCTGTTACCATTAGTAAGTGATAATGAGGCCTAAATTGTAGCATTTAGAATGGAGAAGAACAACACTGGACAAAAATTACAAATGGATAGTTGGTAGAATTGATCTAGAAGCTAGTACTATTAGGGATAGTAGGTATCCCTATATGATATTTATCTATAATACTCATAATGTATATATAGTAGGTAAAATTGATTTCTCAATTGATAACAATGAGGATGTTGGTAAAGTAATAAAGTAATGGCTAATATTACATAAACACCAATGTCTTGACATTGTTTGGATTTTATAATAAGAAGAGTCAACACATGAAAGGGGAAAGAGGAGGGGAAGGAGATATTACTGTGAATATCACTTTTTGTCATACATTATTCTCACCTTGAACATTTATTAAAATCTGCATTGAAATATCACATAAATGAATTTAAGTCCTAAAAATACAAGTACCTTTTATCATTTTACCTATAACAAAATCAGAGAGCATTCAGTAATATATTGCTATAAAACCAAACCACACTCACTACCATTGAGTCAATTCTAACAAATCATGAACTCCATTGAGTTTCCAAGGCTGTAAATCTTTACAGAACCAGACTGCCTCATCCTTCTTCCATAGACAGCTGATGAGTTCAAATCACTGACCTTTTGGTTAACAGCCAAATGCCTTAACCTACTACACCACCAGAGCTCCTTATATTGCTAACGTCAGGCTATTTAATACACTACAAATTTAAGATTGAATATATTTTTATTGTTCACATATAAAAACTATTATTATAGATAAATGCTTTCATAGATAATTTTGTATTAAGAATTAATTTAGTGTGCTAGCATTTTCTGTTGTTAACTATAAGCAGCTACCAACGAATGACATTTAAAATTAACTCATTCATTTATCCAACCATACTATGCCAAGTGAGTGCTGGGTGGGTAATGCTATTCTAAGCTCTTGGGTTACAGAGAAAGCATGGTTCCTTCAAAGGAACTTAAAACTTAACTAGGAAAACCAAGCATAACCACATCTCTTTCTAACATTAACAACTAAATTTGTTAAAGAATATTGAATTTTCAATGAAATATCCTTGCAGACTGTACTCTCTCTTCTACCACTTATTAGGATTATAACACTTTTTCTTTAAATATATGTGTGTGTGTATGTGTGTGTATGTATGTATAGGATATAAAAGAGGATTCTCAAACTGGAAGCTGGATTTTGAGAGGTCCTGAAAACTATTGGGTCATTTATCTAAATAGAAAATTAATCTAACCTATGTCTCCCTAAAACAGTAGAAGTAACTTCTCTAACTTGCTAATTGTATTTTCCCAATTGTTTTTGTGATTCTACTTTTGAACTAAGAATGGAAATTACAAAATACCACCCAAAAAGGCCATGTCTCAAAACTGTTAGTTAAATAAATAGCCAGACTTAACATCTTCAATTATAGAAATCAAGACTTTTACAAATGATTTATGTGCTAAAATATTGATCCAAGATTGTTCATGCCTTACTGAAAAAAAGTACTTTGGTGAAACTCATGAGACTATTACACTGTGAAAAACAGGGTTGAGGGGGGAAGGTATCAATCCAGGCACTAAACAAACACCTATTAAAGTTCCTATGTTTTTCAAAGAAATTTAATTCAGGGTGTCATTTTTTTAAATATCAATTAAATATAGTGTGAGAAAGTTCCATTCTGAGGACTAGAGGTCTCACCCAGACAAAATGCTTCTTACTGGCTTTCAGAAGATAACCATTTGTATAAATATAAAGTTAAGAACCTCTGGTGGCATAGTGGGTAAGGCAGTTGCTTGCTAACCAGAAGGTTGGTGGTTCAAAACCATCAGCCGGTCTGCAGAAGGAAGGTGGGGGCAATCTACTTCCATAAAGATATACATCTTCGGAAAACCAATGGGTCTCAATGGGTCAAAATCGACTCCATGGCAGTTGTTTGGTTTGGTCTGGTTTGTGTTATAAAGGTAGGATAGAGAATGGTGAATGACACTCAGAAATAATAGAACCCCTGTGATTTCATTTATTCTCTTATACAGTACAGGGAGGAAGAATAAATTCAAATTTCCAGGGAATTTACCTGTAAGAAATAAAAGACATATAAGCAAAATATTTAACCTGGACTGTATGTAATAAGTGTTTTTTTACCCTCAAAAGCTGCACAGTTATGTAAAAGATGTAATGCCACCCTATGGTAAAGCTGACTCAGATCTGGACAGGAAGAGACAAGCACCACCATATACCTTATCCTCTTGTGTTTGGTGATACTTAGTTAGAATTTAAAATCTGAAAACAACAGTGTATGTATTATATAAATCCAATCTACATTCAAAAACTTTAAATTTAGGATTATCAATCTTGGACTTTAGAAAAACATTATTTTTTTGATAATCCAGATTATTTTCATAGTCTCCAATGGAGAAACTAAATCATCTCTAACAGGGAGAATCACAAAAAGTTTTAATTTTTTTGAAGCCCACAAAGAATTCCATTCAGCTTCCAGAGTAAGAGTGAATGAGAGGGCATTTTATCTTCCACCACTCTTTCTTTCTTATTTCTCTAACACAATACAGTTGGAAACAAAAGACAGATTATTAAGCTCTAAAATGAAGCTACTTGTTCCGCTCCCCTCTCTCAATGCCCGGCCCCTCCTCTCCCTCGCCTTTCTGCACATCTGGTAACCATGTGTGGTGGTGCTAATGAAGACTTTCCTGAGCGAGTTACAATTAGTTCCGACTGCCTCTGCCTCGCAGCTTTCCTGGGCAGTACCAAAGTAAAAGACAGGAACAGGGGTGAGCGAGAACCAATAACTTTCACTTCACAAAACTGAATTCTCATCATCATCACTCTGGAGGAATTTTTTTAAAAGGTGTAAACTAATACTTTCACAGTTTCCTCCTCCCTTTTCTCCAAATCATCATTTTACTCAACTTGATTGAATGTGACAGGCAGGCGACACTACTTCTATGATCCTTTGAACAATAGAGAATTGTTATACAGATGCCATTTCCCTGTCTTGGCCCACTATTATACTTACCTAACAATTTTATCTGCTTTAATAGATTAAATTTGCATGTTCCTGTGTGTGGATTTTACTATTAGATGGATTAGAAGGAACTGCGGAAGCAAATGTACTGTACACAATTAAGCCGTCTTGAAAATGCACACTTTTGTTTACTCTAGGCCTATTCCCCTCTTCCCAATCAAGTTCCTAATAGAGCTGTTTTAAGTTTCAACAAGGACCATATTAACCGCAGGTCTCCACATGAAACAGAATGGTAACCCCAGCATTCTCCTGACTATGTGAGCTCAGTTTCCCAAATCCTGCTTTACATTTCTGCTGAAATCACTATATTTCTTTTCAGTGCTTTTCTCTGTACTTAGCAAATTATAAATGCTCAAAAAATACTACATGATGACAGTATTAGCCTTTGTGAGAAGATTCTCAGTGACTCTGAGGGTAGAAAGTGTAATGTATTTTTTTGGCAACTTGTACTTACCCTTTATCCTAATGCCATCAACCTTTTAATCTCACCAACTCTCACATTAGTATATGCATTTACTCTAAATGATAACAAGCAAGATTTACATTCCAGCCTATTATATACTTTTATATACCCACAGTCAGCACACAAACCCTTAAACTACTCAAACTACTTACAAATAGATATTTACAAATAAAAATCCAAAATCAGGAACAAAAACAGGCTTTTCTAGTGGATGCTTTGAATCAATTATAATGTTTAAGTCAAAGCAAGTCACATCTCTAATACAAAGAAATACAGCAATAGAGAAACAGCATAGAAACAAGCTGTGGGAATATTTTTTGCCTTTACACTAAATACTATCACACTCAGTGATCATCATCATACATAAAATTTAATAAGCTTATTAGTTTAAAAAATAAACAGCCATTCAACTAATCTGGCCCTTAAATGTAAATAATTCATTCATAAAAGAAAGAAAAGCATCTCCCATACAATATATACTTTTATATTTGAAAAAAGTTCAACTTTCACACAAGTGAAATTTCTATAACTGTTTACCCTCCTGCTTCCCCCATATTCATTACAAAATGTCACTTGTTTAACTGTACAGTTCCAAATCACATAACTAGAAAAAGTTTTTTCTTGAGCTGGCCAGCTGTTTGCTTCTGTCTTTGTGTGGCTATGCTTCCAAATCAATGTCTATCTCTCTTTCAATTTATCAAATTAAAGAAAGGGAAAAAAAAATTAACCTTTTGTAAGGTATTTCCCCCCCTACAACAGGAGAACCCCAATGAGAGAAAAATCAGACACACATAAATGTTTTTCAAATGCTTTAACTATAGTGATTAAAATACCAAGATTCATTTGTATTTCAGAGACCAATGTAATTCTAAAATTGAGAATAACTTAATCAACAACACAAATACTGCATTACAGAATAACATGTTTTTCCTATTAATTTTTTTTTTCTTTATTTTTATGAATAGGAAGTTGACTTTCCTAGCAATAGTGACAATTAATGACAACCCAGTGAGTCACTGCCCACTGCTGCCTAGGCCTTAAGGAGGGGTAGTTCCATGGGTAGAAATGATAATTAATGCCATTAAGCATCCTAACACTACGCTTACTTAACAGCTTTTGACATTCAAACTCTCAAATGCTTCTACAGTACCTTACAAAATAATTAAATATTGTTAATGTACCAAGAGTTCATCTTCAAGGTAAAGGGCTGGGATTACTCTGATAAGTCCCATGAGAACTGAATTAGAATGTAATTTTTATGTTCACAAATCTGCTTCATATGTGGCCACAATGTTTTTATAGAGCTGAATAATTAGCTGTATATTCAATATATAATACACTGTGTCCCTGTCTTCCTTGACATAGACTCTCTAGTCCCTATGTTGCTAATGATTTTTCTGCAACTTGATGACACTGTGGCAATTCAGGACTACTTTTGGAAGTGATTCAAATTCATTTTTATAAACTGTAGAGTCAGTGATCTATATTATGATTATAGTCCTACTCTCGAAATTTCAGGAAGGTGATGGAAGGAAAAAGCATGTAACAATATGCACATATTAGGTAATAACTTTAACTGATATTTAACATTGGTAAATACATAAAATGATCTAATTCCTGATTATAAAGGATTCTTTTATTGTATGTACAGATGTTTAAATTAACACACACATTCCTTTCTTATCTCCCCTAAATTCAGCAGAATAACTGTAAGTCTTCACAAGGCATGTTATCAATGTAAAAGCAATAAAAAAGTCACCCTCTTGTGAATTACTATTTACAGTATTTCACAATCATGGCATTCACACCACCCAAATGAACAAGGTTGTCTCTTTAAATTGAAGGACACTGCCAGCACTCTTCATCTTCAGTTAGCATTAGCAGTAGGGGGAGGGAAAGGAAGAAAATAACAAACCATTTTTCTATCATTTGAACTCTCTCTGACCCTTGCAAGCTACTCAAGTAGCACTTAAGACAATTCAAATAAATAACATATATACACACACATAGAGCAGATATAGAGAGAGCAAAAGAGTGAATTCTGGTGAAGTAGATAGATAGACTGATACACAGAAATTAACCATCTTTAAACTGTGTCTGGCATTTCCATTGATAGCACAGAGGAATTCCCATTTATAGGTTCTAACAACATTTCAGAACTTTAATCAATAAGTCTGTGAGCCAGGATATATAAACTAACTGTGAACCAATGGTAGTTAAAAGAGCTAAGTGAGTAAAGAAAAAGAGAGAGCCACTTTGTCTCTATATTGACTTAAAAGTGGCCAGTCTATGATCATAGTTTAAACTAGGGGAAAGGAGGTAGGATGAAGTGATTGGCAAATAGAATCAAAAGCAGTAAGAATTACACAATGAGATATATCATTCAAGAGATAGTTAGCTAAAAGAAATTCAAAACATCTCAGTCTTAAGCTTACATCTATTATAAAAGTTAAATATTTTATGTAAAGTTGTTATTTTATAAATATAAATGCATATGTGAACATATCTATAGATGCAAGAATTATTCATTTTTCTAAACCATATCTTCAAAATAGGGACTAATTGTTTTCCATCTAGTAATTTCCTACACTATTTCTCTACTGTAGTAGCTCTATTAGCTGCAGTTTTAAATGTGCTTTTAAAAGTAGTATTACTGGAGTTACTGTAATTTTTTTACACTGAATACTGATAAAAGTAGTAACCAGAAGAGCAGTTAAATTCAAAAGAATCATAAATGATGCTGTAATATTTTTGGTTGCTTTCTGAAGCCAACAATTACCTCCTCCAAAAAATAAAAAAAGGAGAGACATAAAAAAGGACAATTCAAGATTTAAAATATGACAAAATTTTCCTCTATATTTTCTTAACTTTTAGAGAGTTTTCCTCACACAGTTTCTAGAAGCAAAAGCAAACCCTACCAAAATTAACGGAGCAAAATACAGATAAATGAGTCACCAAATAAACCTTTCTTTTATCCAGAAACCATGTGGATGTGGAAGTTTCTTCTGACCAAAACACATGCCTTGAGTTCCCAGGAAGCTGTGTCTGTGGCAGGGATGGCCGTCTAATTCAGCACTCCTGTAAATTCATGACACCCAGGTTCTGTTACCTCTGGAGTAGTGGCAATACCAATTCTGGAAACCAGAGGTCAAAAGAGGCTATGCTGCTTTGCTCTATTGCCATTCCCAGTGACCCATAGAGCAAGATTTCACCACAGCCCTATGACATGTGACTGAGCTTGGAGAGTTCTAGTGTCATCTCCGAAAATCCCAAAAAGGGCTCTTCCCTTTGTGAAACAAATTAATTACACAATGAAATATTGCCACATTCTTGAGGCCTATTGACATGATGGGAACTTCAACCCCCACTTTGCTTTTTGTTTGTTTGTTTGTTTTGTTTCTTTTTCTTGTTCAAAAGAATAAAAAGAGAATTCAGGTAGAGTACAATATAATTTAAAAACTGGAAGACAAAATGACAGAAAATGTTTGTATTCATTACCCATGGTGGTAAATCATGATTTTAGATTTGAAGCCCAAGCAAAAATAACTCAACTATTTATTTTTGAATAGTGGATGGCAAAGAATGAATGGGAATCAGTGTGATATTTCTGGATCTTTTTAGTTGTAGTAATACTTTCATCAATAAATAAAACACATCAGTTCCACTTATGAATGTGCATCACATCAAACTCAACTAAGTTGCTAAATTGTTATTCTCACAATTTTCATTGCTTTTTAACTTCAAAATGAAAATATAAATAGGTAACTTGTATTTGTTGCATAGGCTATCCAATTACAGTTTTATTAAGAAAGAGCCTTATAAGGCCCTAACCCTCCCCTTTCCCTGGCAGGATAAAATGCCATTTCTAATGGTAAATACTAAAGTCAGAAAATATGAGCAATCATGGAAACTGCAAATTTTCCCAACACATGTGAGTCACTTATATCCTCAGAAGTAATGAAGCCTCCCGAAAAAAACAGAGAGATTCAAAAGGAGATGATGACTTGATGGTTTTTCCTGTGTCTGAGTGAGATTGGCTATGACTAAATAATTTCTCAATTGCTATTCTAAAACAAGTCAAAACAAACAGCTTTTAAAACTTGAAAGTATATCGTGCAGTGGTGACTATCCAAGGTCTCACTAGAGTCAACATTAGATAGATAATACTGAGATAAGTTAGATGCAAAGGGCTATTCTTGAATTCATTGACTATACAAACACAAAATTCTGCAACACTGTTGCAACTAGAAAACTCATTAAAAAGAAAATAGTCTATCTGAAAAGAAAATAGTCAAATCTGATCTGGTGCACTTTGATTATAAAGAAACATACACATGAGGTACTTAAAGTTCAACCGGTTACAAAAATGGTAGAATGTGTTTTGGGGTATAAAAATGGTAGCATAATCTCAGCATTTTCAGATATGACCATTTTGACCAAAGTCTACAATATAAACATCTTCATGATCCCCAACTCCTTTGAAATCTTTCACATTTCTTCCCATGGCATAAACACAGGTGGACAATGTACTAAAAACATCACATTCAAACACCAAATCTTAACCAAGGAAAAGCCACTCACTTAATCAAGAAACTTTTATCAAATGCCTTTTGTGTCCAATAGGAAGTGCCTAAGTCCTGTAGGAAACTAAACTATGCAAGATACAATACAAGTGGACACTTGTCCTAACTTTGCTAACCCTGATCTTATTATGGAAACTGTTGTTGTTGTTATATGCCGTCGAGTTAGACACGACTCATAGCGACCCCTCCTTGGGTTTCTGAGGTAGTATCACTATGGAAGTGGATTGTCCCATCCTCCTTTCAAGGAATGGCTGGTGGGTTTGAACCGCCAGCCTTCTGGTTAGCAGTCAAGTGCCTTAGGCAATACGCTACCAGAGCTCCTCTATGAAAACTAGGTATACATAGAACTTTCCTTAATTACATAAAAATTTAAGTCACATCAATGTGATCAGAATAGTCAGTTTCTTTCACTGTCCTGGTTCTATTATGTTACCATTATTTTCCCAGAATGATGAGTCATGATTTCTGTATCATCATGTATGTATGAAACAAGCAACATGATAAATATATCGTTGGTGTATAATACACGATTATAGATTGAGTTTGAGAAAAACTAAAAGGGCCAGCATGTAGAAAATAATTAATAATGAATATTAATTCATTAATGTATGAACAGAAAGATTTAGTGTCCTGATTTTCTCAGTGTGTGTGTGACATTAGACAAATTACTTAATATCCCTGAGTCTTCATGTCTGAAGTGCATAATAGTTTGTGATGAAATTGCATCAAGTTAAAATGATCACAAATTCACTATATATATATATTTACCATAAAATA
>NW_006921758.1:1141073-1191906 GCF_000298275.1 Orycteropus afer afer | reverse complement strand
CCAGACGGCTGGCGGTTCAAACCCACCAGCCACTCCTCAGAAGGAAGGTTGGGCAATCCTACTTCCGTAGTGACACTGCCTCGGAAACCCAAGGAGGGGTCGCTATGAGTCGGGGCCGACTCAACAGCACATAACAACAACATATATAAATATATAAATATATAAATATATATATATATATATATTCTGATAAATATTTGAGAAACTAAATAATTTTAGTAATATTGCTATTGGATTGTCATAAGATACTATACCTTTTAAAAACCAAACCCACAAACCCACTGTCATTGAGTCAATTCCAACTCATAGTGACCCCATTGAGTTTCCAAGGTGGTATATCTTT
The DNA here is from genome assembly GCF_000298275.1 of Orycteropus afer afer. NCBI lineage: Eukaryota > Metazoa > Chordata > Mammalia > Tubulidentata > Orycteropodidae > Orycteropus > Orycteropus afer. Next base: position 1,191,563 of record NW_006921758.1, on the reverse strand, counting down.
ACTGATGTAGATTGTCTGCTCATCCTTTCATGGAGTAGCTAGTGGGTTTGAACCACCAGCCTTCTGGTTAGCAGTCAAATGTCTTAAGTACTACACCATGAGGTTATTAATAATTTACATGAATTTTTTTTAATAATTGTAAAACAAATGTTTTGATATTTCATTACAAATATTAAATATTTCCTTAAGCTATACATGTTTATTGCTTACTAAAAATTGATTAAGTTTTTGGAATACTTTATGATTGGAAAAAAATATATAAGGGATTTAATAAATTATGTAAAACTCTAAAGGATATTTCCCCCATATCAGTAATCAAAATATACCAATATTTCTTAAAGTATCTATACATGTAGGAAAACCAATGTAGCTACAAAGTGATGAGAGATACCAGAACTAGATAATACAAAAGATCAATTTTGACGGTCCTGGTAGCATAGTTTAAGGGACCTGGTAGCACAATGGTTAAAGCATTCAGCTGTTAACCAAAAAGTCAGCATTTTGAACCCACCTACTGCTCTATGGGAGAAAGATGAGGCTTGAGGCAGTCTGTTTCCATAAAGTTTTACAGCCTTGGAAACCCTATAGGGCAGATCTACTATGTTCTATAAAGTCACTATGAGTCAGAAACAACTTGATGGCAGTAGGTTTCATTTTTATTTGGTTTGGTGGCATAGTTTAGGGAGTCAGTTCTATCTTCCTGCAGTGTAGTAAATTACATAGTGTGACTTTTCTAGCCATAAGTCTTTGTAAACCCCATGGTGGAATTTGCCATGAGCAACTGAGTAGCTGATGATTGTTAAAATTATCCACCTGGGGTGTTTCTGTTAAGGGTGACAAGGAGCAATCTTCTGGGAAATTCTCTTTCAGGTGTATAAAATTCTGATGTTGGAATTGGTTGGTTTGGACCACTCTGACAGGATTGAAAGGAGTCCTCTTAGAGGCAGAAGGAGTCTCTCTCTCTGACTGCTGCCTGAGAAAGACATGCTGCTGAGAGAAACACACTTCTGAGAGAGAGACGTGAGAGACATGCACTGCTGAGAGAGCGATCTGCTACTAAGACGGCTGGCTGCTGAGTGACACAGCTGGCTGCAAGAGACTGACTGCATTTCTGAATTTGAATTGTAGTCTGGTTCTTCCCTAATAAACCCCATAATCTATGAGTTCTGTGTGGCCACTGCAGAGAATAAACAAATCCAGCAGAGAGGTGATAGGTGCTGTGGGAGGAATGGTTGGTAAAAGGGCTGGAGGGAGACAGCATGTGTGGCCTCTCAGGAATAGGCCTTGGGCTACTGATGGTGATTCTGTCTTCCCTCTTGTGCGCTTAGAGGAGGTCAGAAGATGTGGCCTCCTTGCCCCCTTGGAATTCCACATCTTAAAAAATAACTTTGTATATCATAAGATTAATTGAATACTCATTAACAGAATGATACCTATCTTTGCTATGTGTACACATTCAGTCCCTCTATTTTGAAGCCTTTAAAATTTGCCAGGATGAGGACACTGAAATCACAAGCTCCAAAGAATCATTTACCAGTGATGTTATGTGAAAGAAAAATGGAAAATTCTTGGGTCCAGGAGGCATGTAAAAAAATAAATTTGGGGCGTAAGAAACACTAGCTAATTAAGAATTTTATGATGATTTTAATTAAACAATTTGCCTTTGATTAAAGACTGCATATATACAGATGTTATATATGCAACTACAGATGTTAAAGTCCTTAAATCATTCATTTGATCCCCTTATCAAAATTAAGCTCCTCTTGTAAATTTATAACTATAAGGAAAAAATCACCTTTCAGAGTGGCCCCATGATTAAAGACTAATGGTAAAGACAAAGTATTGAAACAACTCTACATAAATCAAAACAGAGGACACATAGAACTGCAGTACATACTTAGGAAACACCATCAACATGCCTAGGTTGACATTAGATAACATCACTAGATAACAAATTCTGTGTCTAGTTACAAAGAAATAGCAATACTACCCCTGGATTTTAGATTGTTCTTATAATAAATGACAAACATAAATTTGGTTACAACTTGCATTATTCAATAGATTTATTATTAACAATCTGTAACTTTGTTTTAAATTAAATTTTTAAAATGAACATTAAGTACAAACATTAAGTCTTCTGGTAAAGCTCCAAATCAATCATTAAGGTTTTTGTACGTCTATTTGTTTCTGTTTTGTTGTTGTTATTAGGTGTCATCAAGTTGGTTTGACTTATTGTAACCCTATGTACAAGAGAGGGAGCTCTGGTAGCATAGTGCCTAGGGCACCAGACTGCTAACCAGAAGTCTGATGGTTCAAACCCATCAGCCACTCCTCAGAAGGAAGGTTGGGCAATCTACTTCTGTAGTTACACTGCCTCAGCAACCCAAGGAGGGGTCATTATGAGTCAGGGCTGACTCAACGGCCCATAACAACAACATGCACAAAAGAAAGAAACACTGCACTGTCCTGCACCATCCTCACAATAGTAGCCATGCTTGAACTCAGTGTTGCAAGACACCATTAATTCATCTTGTTGAAGGAGGTCTTCCACTTTTTTTGTTAACCCTCTACTTTATCTAGCATATCTTCCTCCAGGGACTGGTCCCTTCTGACAACATGACCAAAGTATGGGAGGCAAAGTCTGGCCAATTTCACTTCTAAGGAGCATTCCAGCTCCTTAGAAGCATTCCAAGAACTACATCCTTGTTCATTCTTGTTCATTCTTCTAGTAGTCCATAGTACATCAACATACTTGGCAGCACCACAACTCAAATGTTTCAATTCTTCTGTGGTCTTCCAGTCTTGGCTTGGGTCAGGTGCATCTTAGTCTTCAAAGTGACATCTTTGCTCTTCAACATTTTAAGAGGTCTTTTGCAGAAAATCTGCCCAATGAAATATATCATTTGATTTCTTGACATTAATTGTGGATCCAAGTAAAATAAAATTCTTGACAACATCAATATTTTTCCATGTATCATGAGGTTGTCTATTAGTCCACTTGTGAGGATTTTTGTTTTCTTTATTTTGAGGTGCAATCCACACTGAATACTATAGTCTTTGACTTTCATCACTGTTTATGTTTTAGCATCTACCAATCACAAGAAACAATATTAGGCACTTCAACTGTATTTTTAAATGAATAATCAGTACCAAGTTTAACTATTATTAATATAAACCTCAAAATATCTTAAAAAGTTAGTGTAGTGCTGGCTACATATATCATTGTGATGAAAAAAATTAATGACTAAAGACATATACCAACGCATATAAAAAAAGAATAACAACACTAAGAATATAAAGAATCCCTGGTATTCTTGTTTATTCTTATAAGTAATCTGATATTCTTATGTATTAATATTAGCATAATATATATTAGTATATATTTTTATATTGTGATATATACAGAGTATTAAAAAAAAGTTAAAATTAATAAAATAGATTTTATAGCACTTAACCCAACCTGGAATCTGTGTCGGTCGAATAGTGCCTAATATTCAAAGTAGAGTCTAGAATTCAATAATATATCAAGTGTGCTATGCTAACAAAATTTGGAAATATTTCTTCCTAAGTTATCAGTATGTTCTGAAGTGTGATTAAGTAGAATCTCTTAAAAGTTCTATATAAGTGCAATGTTCTCCTTATCCATAAAAATGGTTTACACTTTTTAGAAAAGTATACTTCCTATGCTATTTGCTTCAGTGGTATCTAGCAGCAAAAATTCTAGAGTTTAAATTTATGTTACATAAAAAATTACTTCCTTTTAACTGTTTTTACAAAACCCAAAAAAAAAACCAAACCCACTGCCATCAAGTGGGATCTGACTCATAGCGACCCCTCCTTGGGTTTCCGAGGCAGTATCACTATGGAAGTAGATTGCCCAACCTTCCTTCCAAGGAGTGGCTGGTGGGTTTGAACCACCAGCCTTCTTAGCAGTCAAGTGCCTTAGGCACTATGTCACCAGAGCTCGTTTAACTGTTTTAGTCATAATATTTAATTTCGTGGTGCTACCTCAGATTTAGAATATGGAGAAAGGTAATGAAATCCACATACAGATATGATCATCATCTTTGATCCACACAGAGAAATATTATTTATTTGTATCTAACTTTTTACCCAATACAGGTACAGTACAGAGCTACTGCTTCCAATTCCTTGTCAGTAATTTAATTTTCTCCTTTGTGAAGCACACAGAACCTTCAGCAAACATGTTTATTAAATAATGTATTATCTAATATTTATCGAAATCCTTTTTGTACTACATATGAATATTTTAGTGGTGTAATTAGAGCAGACAACCCAATGTTGAGGCATAGAAATTGATACTGCTCCCACCAGAACTTGGGCAGACCTTAGATTCATACTGTATTGTAAACTCCCTAAAGAAGAGATGAATTGTCTTTTTAGACCTTCTGGTTCATAAATTTCCAGTGGAAAGGAAGTAATTGTTTTTATTAAAGGAAACATCCTGGGTTACATTAAGCAAAAGTCCCATTTTCTGTCAACAGAAGACAAAGCAGAGAGGTAAAAAGGTCAATAAATATCAGAAAGCAAGAGACTATCCTGCATTTATTGGGTACCTTGTGCATTCAAATATTGAAGGCATTAGGAAGAGAAAATATCTGAATGTCTGAGTTGAGTTTTCTCTTTTTTTTTCCAAGTATTCTGTATTTTCTATAAGCATGATATGGTTACACATTGCTAAATATATAATAAATATAAATGCCTAATCTTACAGCTAAATTCAAAATCTATTTTTAAAAAATATATGTTTAAAATGAAAGCATAATAGAGCTTTCTGTTCTACCTACATATGTTTGATTGTTACAATATAATTTCCTCACCAAATTTCTCTGTAAGCTAAGGGAAATGTCCTTCAAAACCACCGTGAAGTATTTCCATATTCTGAGCACCTACCAGAGACACACCTCAGAAGAAAGGCCTTGGCATTTACTTCCAAAAGATCACAGCCACTGAAAATCCTCTGAAGTACAGTTCTATTCTGAAATACTCATGGGATCGCCATGAGGTGAAACTGACTGGATGGCAACTGGTTGGTTGTTGTTGTTGTTGTTGTTATGTGCCGTCGAGTCATACCTGACTCATAGCGACCCCTCCTTGGGTTTCCGAGGCAGTATCACTACGGAAGTAGGATTGCCCAACCTTCCTTCCGAGGAGTGGCTGGTGGGTTAACCAGCCGTCTGGTTAGCAGGCAAGTGTCTTAGCCACTATGCTACCAGAACTCCCACTGGTTGGTAGTACCTGCCAACATACAAGTCTCCTCAATCGATCATACTATCCCAAGCAAAACATGTCCTGATCTACATGAGTTTTTTCTCTGTAGATATGGAAAATTGTATGGAACTGGTCATGAGAAGACAAATATGAGTAATAGTTACTTCTTGAACTTAAAAACTTGAAATGGTTTCTTATTTGTTAGAAGAAAGACATTATATATTTAAAATTTTTTCTGTGTCTTTTCTATTAGTAATATTAACAGAATAATTTAATTATAAAAGAATTAAATTAAAAAATTCATCACTTACAGACATTTTCAAGAGTTCAACCTTATAGCAAAGCATGTACCTATACCTCATAGTAGGCTGGCGGTTCAAACCCACCAGCCACTCTGAAGGAAGGAAGGTTAGACAATCTACTTCTGTAAAGATTTATAGCCTTAGAAACCCAATGGGGTTTGCTCTGAGTTGGAATCAACTCTATGGCAGTGGGTTTTATTGACCCTGCATAAGGCACTTGACTGCTAACCAGAAGACTGGCAGTTCAAACCCACCAGCCACTCCTTGGAAGGAAGGTTAGGCAATCTACTTTCGTAGTGATATTGCCACAGAAACCCAAGGAGGGGTCACTATGGGTTGTGTCCAACTCCACGGCACATAACAACAACAACAACATACCTTACAGAGCTGGGTAAAGATTAAATTAACCCAAGCTAAATACATAGTAGTAGCCCTATTATAGAACAAATATTCCAAAAATTATCTATATCATTGATTTCTTGTAAAAGGTATCATCATTGTATTTAAAGTGTAATTTGCCTTAGATGATCCACAACTTGCATAAGATTACATAAACTAAAGATGTGTACATTTGCCTCTTATTTATATGTACATGCAAAATGTGTTTATCAACTTATCCAACAATCGTATACTGGCCACCTCTTATATGACAGGGAACAGAACACAAAAATGAAGACATAATATCCAAGTCAGGAGGCTTAGTCATATAATACATAACATGCAACAATAGAACTATGAACAGGGTATACTGAATGTCAAAAATTGCTACCTTGTCCAATCTAAAAGGGCCAAAAAGGATCTCATAATGAGGCATATTATTTTTCTAAAGAAAAATACTCATTGTCATTATTGCTGTTGTTATGTGCCATCGAGTCAGCCTCGACTCATAGCGACCCCTCCTTGGGTTTCCGAGGCAGTATCACTACAGAAGTAGGATTGCCCAACCTTCCTTCCGAGGAGTGGCTGGTGGGTTTGAACTGCCAGCCTTCTGGTTAGCAGTCAAGTGCTTTAGCCACTATGCTACCAGAGCTCCTATTGTCATTATAGCACCCTCTATTAATCCCAGAGTACTTAGGTGTGCATTCTTAATGAATGCTACCAACTCCACATGATAACTTTTAAATGCTTAATTCAAAATTTTAAATGGCATTTTACCTTACTGAATTTAAAAAAGTACTGGTTATCTCAAATATAAGCATGTATTAGTCTCTGAAAATTCTATTTTTAATAAGAATTTTTGTGCAATGTTTTCTATATAAAGCTGGACATAAAACAATCCTTGAATCAACATATATCAGCCAGGATACTTACTATTCCATCACCTATTACAGTGCCTACCAGTAAGAACTCTATAGTACGAAGCACTTGTTGCAGAAATGAATGAATGAATGGACTGTCTGCCTCTTACCATCTCAGAAGAGCTTTGTACTAAAAGGAAATTCTCAGTTTTGTTAATTTCTTTATACTTTTCCTGAGCCAGTTTGTAAGGTTAACGAATGTTGCATGTTCTCACTGTTTAATACACCTTTTTTCTGGATCTGATTTTAACATTCAGAAGTCTCATTGTGCTTCTGAAACAAATAACGGATTTCAAAAGAATCTGAGTAAGATTTGGAGGCAACTGAGATTAGTAAAATGCCACTCTAGTAGAGTGTGACCATGTATATAGCAAAACATAATTAAGGGTGTGGACTCTGGACACTTATTGCTTGGGGTCAGAAATGGCTCTCCTTTTACTATCCCTGTGACATTGAGTAAATTGCTCCACTTCTAAGTACCTCAGATGGCTCATTTATACAAGAACACTAACAATGCTTAAGATGGGTATGGTGGTCCATTGGTGGTTCAGTGGTAGAATTCTCACCTTACATGTGAGATACCTGAGTTCGAATCCTGACTAATGTACCTCATGCTTTCCCACCACCCATCTATATATAAGTGGAGCTTGTGTGGGGGATCAATCCTATGGACGGCTCAGGATTGGGCAGAGTTTCATTCTGTGGTGCATGCCATCACTAAGAGTCAAGGGCTGCCTTTGATATTTCTAACAACAATGCTTGCCTCATAGAGCTGTTGTAAGAACTGAAAAATTAATGTTTGTAATAACTTTAAACAGCACCTGTAGATAGCAGATAACCTACTGGTGTGTATCTAACAAATGAGAGGCCACGTAGAAGTCAACTCAAAAAAAGAAAAAAAAAAGGAGGGGGGAGGAACATTGATAACAGTTATATATGTCTTTTGAAATAAATATGGGCATTCCTTCCTAAGGTTATTAACAACTTTAAATGTGTATCGCATCAGCTACTCAGGAGTCAGTGAGTACGATTTTTGTTGCAAAGCTAACTTGGTCAAAAGTGGCAGATACACAGGTATATTTCCAAATTTATGACACTCTCAGTCTGTACAAGGGAATCCCTCATGGACTTCAATCCTGTCCACTAAAGCAACTCAAATATGTCTTTTCTGTGGCCAGGGAGCTGCATAGATTCCCCCTGTTTTATGTGTTTTGGTTTATTCCTAAACTATTATGTGTCTGCTGTCACTCTGACTGTTTTTGGTTTTGTTGTCTATATTCAGGGAGGCCTGTGGTTGTGTCTCTCTCAAGCGTCTGTGTTTCGAGTTGTGCGGTTTGCCCCCTCTGTCTTTCATCATTGCTTTTGGCTCAGTCCCTTGACAGGAAATGAGAGATTTATTTTATCTGGCTTGAACTACATTGTTCCTTCCTGACTACTGGTGTTACTTCACTCTAAATAACATGACTTTGTGCTCACAGTCAGCCCAAGGTCAAAGCCTGAGGGTAACAGACACATTTAAGAGCCTGGAGGAGAATATAACCAGAAGGGAGTAGTGGGCAAGTAGAGAATTAAAAGAGAAAGAAAGGAAAGAAAAGAAAAGAAAAAAAAAAAAAAAAAGTTGTGATGCAATAGTTAAACTTGCAGCAGGTCTAAATTTTCTGGCAGGCCTGAAATGGAATCTATTCTGAAGAGCTGAAAGATTTCTTTTTTTCTCCTTCCAGATGTGATCGATTTAAAATGACACTGTGAAGTAATCTAAACTTGAAATTCAAATTTAGTTTTCAAAGAAAGCATGAGTTGTCTGGGGGAAGGGCTTATAAAAGTTTATTAATATCTGTGATACCATAATTGTAATGTGTTTTTAATAGTTTAAATTGGGGTATTATTGAAATTCAAATGTTACTCTTTGGTTTGACATAAAAATATAAAAGAATCATGATAGTGCAAATAATTATTGAGTCAAATTAATTATAAAAAATAAAGCTTAATAGTAAATCCTACACTTAGAGTCATAAAATAGGTTTAAAAATTTGTCTGAATTTTAAGTATACAAAAATAGATCTGAACCAATCTCCTAACTTACAAACATTTTTTTTTCAGTCTTCATTTTTTGATCCCCTGCCTTTGGATATATGAATAAAACTTTCTTGGTTTGTTTAAGTACCTTCAACAGCAAATAACAACAACAACAACAAGTGTTTCAAAGGGTCAGCAGGATGACCACCAAAGACATAATGAAAGAAAATATCAGTTTCACTAGTCACACCAATTCTGCTGGGCTGAACCTCTCTGGAAAGGTTTAAAAGACTGGGGGATGGGAGAATACTGGCTAAGCTCAATATCTATTTTCTTGTTCTTCTACCAGATAGCTATGCTATTAATAACACCTCTGCCTCAGGAAAATGGATTTAATGCAAATGGGCTTTAAATAAAGCAAAAAAGATTTAGGTTACACATAAGGCCAGATTTTGCACATAGAAAATTATTTCATATGGATATTCCACTCTTGGGTAAGATTTTGAAATCACCTTTGCTCATGATGTTTCAACACTCATATTTTTCTTTGTGCTCTAAGCATGGTTTATGCTGAAGTCAGAAAGACATTATAAATAATATTAAAGATTCAGATGTTTATGATTTATAACATTCCTTTAAAAAGCCTTACTAATTTCTATGGCACTAAGTGGACTTCTGGTAGCATAGTGTCTAAGGCACTTGACTGCTAACCAGAAGGTTGGTGGTTCAAACCCACCAGCCACTCCTCGGAAGGAAGGTTGAGCAATCTACTTCTGTAGTGATACTGCCTCAGAAACCCAAGGAGGGGTCGCTAGCAGTCGGGTCCGACTTGACGGCACATAACAACAAGTGGACTTCACCATACTGGATTCTCCAAGGTCCAGTATCTTATAAATCATAAATGATTTGTTACTTTCTGAAATTGCCTCAGCTTAAAACATTCTATAACTACAGAAATTATTTCTGCGAATCATATTTCTTTTTCATATCAACTCCTTATCAGATATTCTATGTGTAGAATGAGCATCCAAATACTAAAATGTAGTAGACATAACTGTGTAACAATTTCGATAAAACCTCTTTTTTAACATGAAACTACTATAAGTTACAACAAAGTTTAATACACATTATGTTTAATGTTCTCTGCTTATCAAATTCTAAATACAGTCCTGAAGAGTAAACATAAAAAAGAGATGCCTTTATCCAAATGCATGAGTCTATCCATCATCCAAAGAGTCCCTTTCCTGTCTACCTAAGTCACCCCAAATCTTTCCCTTCTGTCAGTCCCTATATCTCAGATTCTCAAAAACAAAAAGCAAAGAAACCAAGAAAAACAACATTTATTGCAAAGTTACTATGTGATCAGCCTTGTGTTAGTTGTTTTCCAATACATCATCACATTTCATGCAGCACACAAACTCCAGGCAAAATCAGTGCTGTTATTCTTATTTTACAGATGACAAAGTGAAATTTCAGAGATATTAAGTAATACACCTAACATAATAAAGTTAATAAGTGGTGAGATGTGGATTCAAATTTAGGTGTGTCGATTTCCAAAACTCTGAAAACTAAGGTATGCCTGACCCAAGCCATAGCATTTTCAATCATCTCATATGTATGCAAAAGCTGAACAATGAATAAGGAAGACCAAAGAAAAATTGATGCCTTTGAATTATTGTGCTGGGGAAGCATATTAAATATACAAAAGACTACCAGAAGAATAAATAAATCTGTCTTGGATGAAGTATAGCTGGAATGCTCCTTTGATGTGAGGATGGGGAAACCTTGCCTCTTGTACTCTGGTCATGTTTCAGGAAAAAACAGTCCCTGGAGAAGGACAGCATGCTTGGTAAAGTAGGTGGTCAGCAAATAAGAGGAAGTCCCTCGATGAGATAGACTGACACAGTGGCTACAACAGTGGGCTCAATCATAGCAATGATTGCAAGGATGGGGCAGGACTGGGCAGTGTTTCCTTCTGTTTTACACAGGGTCATTATGAGTCAGAACTGACTCCACGGCACCTCATAATGATTCCAAAACCCATGCCCACTCACTATTCCACAAAATGTATAGTGGATTACTAAAATGTTGGATTACAGAACATCAGTGTGTCTGGAGTCAGTGTCTCTCACCATTGCAAAGTAAAGAGATACAAAAGGGAAAAAAAAAAAAAAAAAGAGTAGTTGTGTGTTAAACAATGCAGAGTTACCAGATGACCCAGCAATTCCACACCTAGGTACAGGCATACCTGGGAGATATTGCAGGTTCTTTTCCAGACCACTACAATAAAAAGAAGACTGCAATAAAGCAAATCACACAAATTTTTTGGTTTCCCAGTGCATATAATGTTTACATTATACTGCAGAACCCGCGAGCTGCTCTGTGGGAATAAAGATGTGACAGTCTGCTTCCATAAAGATTTATAGCCTTGGAAACCCTATGGGCCAGTTCTATTATGTCCTAGTCACTATGAGTCAGAATCAACTTGATGGGTGTGGGTTTGGTTTTGGTTTTTGGGAGTCTATTAAGTGTGTAGAGCTCTGGTGGCGTAGTGTCTAAGGCATTTGACTGCTAACCAGAAGGTCGGCAGATCAAGCTCTTCAGCCACTCCCTGGAAGGAAGGTTGGGCAATCTACTTCCAAAGTGATACTGTCTCAGATACCCAAGGAGGGGTCGCTATGAGTCGGGTCCGACTCAACGGCAAGTGTGTGTTTGTTGTTATGAAGTGTGCAATACCATTATGAAAAAAACTTGAAATATTGTAAGAATTACCAACATGTGACACAGAGACTACAGAGTAAGCATATTCTACTGAAAAAAATGGCACTGATTGTCAATGCAGGGTTGTCACAAACCTTCAAATTTGTAAACAATGCAATATTTGTGAAGCACAATAAAGCGAAGCATAATAAAGCAAGGCATGTCAGTATATACCCAAGAGAACTGAAATTATGGCTACACAAAAGCTCACACTCAAATGTCCATAGCCATATTATTCATAATAGCCCAAAACTGGAAACAACCCAGGTGTCCATCAACTTATAGATGGATTAAAAAAATACAGTATAGACATATAATGAAATATTATTTGGTAATAAAAATCAATTAAATACTGGCACAAGGTACACAATGGATAAATCTTTAAAACATCATGTTAAGTGAATGGAGCCAGACAAAAAAGACAACATATTATATAATCATTCATTTATTTTAAATATTTAAAACTGGCAGGTCTAGAGACAGAAAGCAGATTAGTGGAAGTCTACAGCTAAAGGAGTTTAGGGAGAAATGAAGTGTGACTGTAAATGACCATACGGATTTTTAGGGGCAATAAAAATACCCTAACACTGTTTGGGAGGTTTGTATAACTCTGAATATAATAAAAGTTATTCAATTGTGTACTTCAAATGCAAAACCTGTATGTTATATCAATTATATTTCAGTGATGATGTTACTTTAAAAAGCAAGTAAATAAACGCTTTGCATCCATATCATCAGGAAGAGACAGGTAGTACATTGCGTACAGAGATGAAAAACTATTTAGCATATCTAGCTACTGCACAGGAGAGAAGAGTTTTGTTATTTTTCGTTGTTGTTCTTCTTCTATTATTTTTCCTCACAAACAGGGAAGCTGCAAGTCTTCTAGGCCCAAGGGTGTTTCTGCAATATTGAGAGGGTTGAAGAGATATTCCTTCCTGGCCAAGTATGTTTCGAGACCAAAGTTTATGACTAAAAAAAAACTAGAACTGCAAATCAGTAGTTTATCTACTTATTACTAAACCACTTGTTTGGCATTTTCCATCTAAACTGACCAACGATTTGAGTATTGTGTAGATAACCACAGAGGACAACAGAAACAGTGGGAAAATTTTATTTTTAAAGTGCTTACTGTTTTATTAACACTTAGAGAGCAGAATCCCCTGCTTCTACCCAGATTGACTCAAGTCCCCACATGAAGTAAGTTGCCTAATTGGCATTATTTGTAAATATAATTTTTAGTCCTGAAACCTGTCATTAGATGACAGAAAAACATCATGTTGTGGCAAAATATCAGTAGGTAGTTATCAACTGTCCCACGATCTTGCCATTTCCCAATTCTCCACAATTTTTGAGGGTGTCGGGTGGTAGAGGGAATCCTAGAAACACCAGTGCACAGAGTAGCAGGTTTGTGAAGGACTAGCTCTCTGGAGATAATGACACACTTTGTCTCAATAATCTTTAGATGTTTACACCTTAAAAGTTACTCAATTGAAGTTGCTTTCAAACGAAACACCATTGCGGCAGTGTTTCTGTTGTGATTGTCGGAGGGAAATGGAGCCAGTGCAATTTGTCCATGTTTTACAAATCACCATCTGGCAGGGATATGGCAACATGTGAAATCTTCACAGGACTCTTGTTTTTCTACTATCTGCTGGATAACTAAGGAGATCACCAGACTGCTCGGATGACTGCCAGATGGTAAGCAGGTATGTTTATGACTTTAAGAGTTTTATTTTCTTTCAATGCTTTCACATGCTGTGGGCACAGAGGCAAAAAAAAAAAAAAGTGAAAAGAAAAAGAAAAAAGGAGCAGAAAAGTAAGTAACTGTGTAGGATTGTTACAAATATATCTTAAGTTTCTTGAAATGTGAATTTTCCAAGGCCCACGTAGGAAGGTAGAAAAATCACCAGTCATCTGGTCCAAAGATTGAAAGAAATGCCACATTTTTGATTTTTGTAAAAATAAACAGGTGTATAGTTTCTTCAGTCCTGTTGAGTAGCCCTTGTGATCTCAGAGGATCATAAGCACCGTCAACAAACATTTGGTGAGTGTATGCCACGCACATGGTACTCGGCCACACATTTCAGTGAAATGAAAGTGAGGGGCTGTTATATTTGATTATTCAAATAAACTATGATAGGCAAAGAATACCCAGTAGGATTAAGACAAAATCCCTGTAACAATCAGGGAACTGAATCTAAGAATAAGTCATAATCATTATAGTGGCTTTTTTGAGAGGAAAATGGCATCCTCAACAAATTTTGAAAGGCAATAAGTGAATATCACCTTAGAGGCAGTGGCTCATATATAGAGGTAGAGAGACAGAGTTCTGGAAAATAAGGTTGGAATACCTGCTCAGAAATATACCAGCAATGTGACCCAAGGCAAGTTTCTAAAATTACCCAAGCTTCAAAAAATTCATCTTTACAATGGTGATAACAGTTCAACCTTTTATGATTGTTGTGAGATTAGAAATGTAATAAATGCAAATTGTCCATGGAATACCTAGTTATTTAATAAACAAAGCTATTGTTATTGATATCATCTAGAAAGTGTTCCTTCTATATTAAATTCCTAGATACACAATTTGCCCATATGAATATAAAAAGTATACACCTACATACTTTTATACCTATATAAATAAGTGCCTAAGGCATTTATTGACTGCTAACCAGAAGGGTGGAGGTTCAAACCCACTAGCCACTCCTCAGAAGGAAGGTCGGGCAATCTACTTCTGTAGAGATACTGCCTCGGAAACCCAAGGAGGGGTTGTTATGAGCTGGAACAGACTCTAGAGCAGTGCATTACATTTTTTTTTTTAGTACATATTTGTATATTAAGATACACATAAGGTCTATACATAGATGCACCCTTATATACAAGCTTTATGCCTGTAGTTGTTAGTTGCCATTGAGTCGATTCAGATTCACGGCAACCATATGTGTTGCAAAGTTGAACTATACACCACAGAGTTTTTAAGGCTGTGTTCTTTCAGAAGCAGATCACTAGGCTTTCCTTCTGAGGTGTCTGTGTGTGAGTCTGAACTGCCAATCTTTCATTTAGTAGTTCAGTGCTTAACCATTTGTGACACCCAGGACTCCTTCTACGTGCCTAGTAATAGATCTATTCTGCCCAATCAAAATCCACTGCCTTCAAGTCAATTCCAACTCCGAGTACCCTTAGAGGACAAAGTAGAACTACCCCATATGGCTTCCAAGGTTGTAATCTTTATGAGAGCAGACTACCACATCTTTCTCCCATGAAGCAGCTAGTGGGTCTGAACCACTGACCTTCTTGTTAGCAACAGAGCACCTAACTGTAGTGCCAACATGGCTCCTTTTCCCAATCACAAGAAATAAAAATAAAAAACGTGACTCATAGTCTTCTAATAAGATTGACTAAACACCAATAAAATTTTACAGGTTTCAGAAGTAACATTTTGGCCAAATCACCTTACCTATCTGTGGCCTCATCTATAGAATACAGAGAGTGAAACCTGCTTCATAGAGTTGTTATGAAGACTGAGGGTAATTGTTTCTACATAAAACTTTGCACAATGCCCAGCACAGAATAAATGAATAAATACTTGTTCCCATCCTTTTTCCCTAAAAATGGCAAAGTCCCTCCATCTCTAAATTTAGTTCTTTATTTGGGTACTTTTACCACCTTTGCTCAAGTTTTAGAGGGATAGCTTTTTTCAGATCCCTTTTATTGTATTCAATAATCTATCACTTCTCCCAGAATAATTTTTTCCCTAGTTACATGATTCCTCTCCTTTTTTGCACCATAAATTCCTTGTCACCCATCAATTCCTTAATCTGAGCCCAAAATATACTCTTCCTAACTTAATAATTTTTAAAAATAATAATTTACAAAATTTATATAAAATATTTTTTTGGAGGGACTGGGGGCAGGCAATTCTTTACTTAGTTCTAGTAAAACTAATAGGAGCTGAATTTTTGTTTTTACTGTTTAACATCCCCAAATCATTAAGATATATAAAAAGACTCATAACTCTTTTATAAGGGTAACACAACCCTGATATGAAGTCATGACCAAGATAAAACAGTAAGCATATACAATTATGGGCCAAATTCACTTAAAATAAAGACACAAAATCCTAGCAAGTCAAATATTACCAAGTAGCCTTCAGGAGTAAACTAAAGAATAATACACCATAACCATATGGTGTTTATTGTTAAGTTCAATATAAAAATATTCAAGTAATTTTTACTTCTACAGTTGTTATTGTTGTTGTTATGTGTCATCAAGTCGGCCCCGACTCATAGCGACCCCTCCTTGAGTTTCCGAGGCAGTTATCACCACGGAAGTAGAATTGCCCAACCTAGTTGTTGTTGTTGTTGTTATGTGCCGTCGAGTCAGACCTGACTCATAGCGACCCCTCCTTGAGTTTCCGAGGCAGTTATCACCACGGAAGTAGAATTGCCCAACCTAGTTGTTGTTGTTGTTGTTATGTGCCGTCGAGTCAGACCTGACTCATAGCGACCCCTCCTTGGGTTTCCGAGGCAGTATCACTATGGAAGTAGGATTGCCTAACCTTCCTTCTGAGGAGTGGCTAGTGGGTTTGAACCGCCAGCTGTCTGGTTAGCAGTCAAGTGCCTTAACCACTATGTTACCAGAGCTCCCCGCCCAACCTAGTAGTAGACTAAAAAAAAAATCCATAAGCAAATTGTTAAGCCTTTGGAAAAAGTACTAACCATTCCACATTTATTCAATGAGGTAAGCTGCGAAGAGAAGAAAACAGCCCCAACAAGAGACAAACAACAGTAAAATACATACTTATTGGTAAAATAGTCAAATCACTTTTTGTTGACCCAGTTTCCCTTACTTCTAGCATCTTTCTCCTTCTCATCAATAATTACAGTGCTTGCAAGCTAGCCATGGTTACAGCCTCCTCTTACTCATCTCCTATATACTCTTCAACCCATTGCAAATTGGTTCTCCTACTACCTTTTTACACCAACTTTTCTCTCAAAAGCTACCTAAGTTCCATGCCCAATGGCTTGTTTTCCAGTCCTATTCTATTTAACCTCCTTTTAACATTTAAAACCACTCACACAAGATGCTCACCTCTTTTCTTCCCTGAGTTTTGACAGTGTCTCTCACTTTGACTCTTTCTTTGGCCTTTTTGGTCTACTTGCTGTCCTTTCTTAATTTACTTGCTCCTTAAACATGGGGAACTCCCAGAAGTCCCCTATTTTTCCTCTTCCCATAATGCTCTACACAGAGAATGTAGGTCAAAGTTAAATAGGAATGAGAGAACCAAAAAACTATTTAAAAAACAATGTAAATAAAATATTGCATTAAACAAATTTTAAATATGACTTTCAACTTCTTGGCTTATAAGTAGGAGAAATTTATTTATTTGTTAAAATGTTGCAACACAGATGATCTCTTCCTATATTATTTTCAATATGTCTAATAATGTATAGTAAATTTTAAAGAAATGGGTTTTAATATCTAACCAACTTAATGAATGTCTTTTATGCTATTTTTACTTAGTTGCCTTAAACATATTATTGTCATCTATAATGAATTTACTAACTTTAATTTTGTATTACCTTGATTTTTAATCATTTCACAACATAATTGATTTGAAAGGAGCTAGGAGTATTAGAGGAGCCCCCGTGGCACAGTGGTTAAAGCAGCTAATTAGATGATCAGAAGTTCAAACCTACCGGGCGCTCCATCGAATTAAGATGTGGCAATTTGCTCCCATAAAGATTTATACCCTTGGAAACCATACAGAGCAGTTCTACTATGTACTATAGTGTCACTATGAATAAAAATTAACTCAACGGTAGTGGTTTTGGGAAGAGATTTAGAATTATCAAGATGTACCTCAGTGTAGCATAGTGCTGAAGGCACTTGACTGCTAACCAGAAAGCTGGTAGCTCAAACCCATAAGCCACTCCTTGGAAGGAAGTTGGGCAATCTGCTTCCATAGTGATACCACCATGGAAACCCAAGGAGGGGTCGCTATGAGTCAGGTCCGACTCGATGGCACACAACAACAAGAACAACAACATCTGAATATAATTTAGTAGAATAACACAATCATTTATTGAATGTCACTGACATTTGAAACATTGTTTTCATGGTCACCCTCTAATGCATAAATTTTAACCACACACCATACAAATGAAATTAACTGGATTCCAAATATAAAGGAATGATTTTAAGAAAGTGTTGATGATTTTAGCCATGTTAACTTTGAAATACTTTTCTTTCTCCAATTTGTAAACAATAGTATAGCCAAATAAAAATCTTGGAAAGGACATTAGATATTTTCTCAAATCTTTATTCCAATTTCAATCATTAAATTCTCCACAAAAACACTTCAGTAACCTAAAATCATCTTTCCCCGTTTTCTCATCTCCAAATTATTGCCAGATCACTTTCTACTTCTGGATTCCCTTCTGCTACTATAAAACTGAGAAATCATTTTTCCATATTATTTATGAATAAAATCTGTTTCCATACTTTGTTTCTCCTTTCCTTTACTGATATCTATATGCCTTACTGTTACAAGTTTCAGATCGTTTATAAATCCAGTGTTACTGTACCCTCTTTTATTTGACACATGTACCTCCTTTAAAGAAAATATAATGAGTTAAGGGGAAAGTCTGAAACTGCTTGATTGATCCTTCAAAAAGGAAGAAGCATCTCTTCATGTGACAAGCTTTTATACTACATACAGAACCACGAGCAAAAATGGAAATGTGAAAGTTTTATGTAGAGGGGGATTTGAGATGGCATACTGTGCAGATAAACTATACAGATCCTCTACAACAAAGATTCAAGAAACCAAGTGAGATGGCTATGGATGACAATCTTGAAACTCAGAGCTTCAAGAGAAAAGACAAAGAAGTAGAAGTAGATCAAATACTGGTAAGAAAAGATAACAAAAACAGAGAACAAGGTGCTATAGCAGCAAAGAACAGCCAATTGACACAGTGTGGTCATTTTAAATTATTGTAAGCAATGATCTACTCAGAGTAGGAACTAGATAACCTGCTCTCCCAGGACTGTACCAGCACCCACAGGAGTCAGTGACCCCACCCAACTGAAAACACCCCACCTGCTGCCCAACCACTGGGTAAGTGCCATCACCCACTTTAGCTCCAGAGGATCAATAAAAGATGACAGCCAAAACCCACCACTCTATCCTCCACTGCCCTGCACAACCAGCAATTGCACTCACACTCCAATTTGTTACCAAATCCATCTGGAGGCAGGTGGTGAGATCCCCAGAGCTGCCAAACTAGTGACCAGAGTAGTATGCCCACCCTGTTGCCCAGATATATTACAACAAAATAAAACAAAAAATCAGGGAGAAGCAAACCAACATCAAATCAACAAATTAATACAATAAAAACCACAATGCCTCAGAAACAAAAGACAACTTCAAATCACACAGTAAAACGAGAATTATGGTTCAAAAAAGTAACCAAAATACAGGGCCAGAAAATTTCTGAAGGAAGAAATGTCATTGGAACTACTTGATAAGGAATTCCAAAGAATTGCATTTGGGTACCTTCAACAAATTAAGAGGTAGATCAAGATCAAAGAAAACACAGACAAAATCAAAGAACACATAGACAAAACTCTGGAAGAATTCAGGAAATAATAGAAGAAAAAACTGAAAACATAAAAGAAAAATGAGAAATCACACAAAAACAGCAAGTAGAAATCCAGATGATTACTATTAAAACACACAAATAGATAATTCACTGGAAGAACAAAGAAGAATTGAGTTCTGCAAGACAGAAATAGCAAAACTGAAGACAAATCTCCTAATGCTAACATGTTACAGGAAAAATCAGAAAAAAAGAAGGAAAAATAAATGAAGAAAGTGTAAGAATTATTTGGTACACTATCAAGAGGAATAACTTGCATGTGATTGGAATTCCAGTACAGGAAGAGACAAATAAAGAATTAAGAAAATTGTTGACAATTTATTGGAAGAAGACTTCCCTAAAATCATGAACTGCAAGATGAAAGTATTCAAGAAACTCAACAAACTACAAATAAGAAAGACTTCAAATGAAAATCACTAAGACATATCATGATCAAATCTTTTAAAACCAAACACAAAGAAAGAATCCTGAAAAAAATTCTCAAGAGAAGCAAAAATTCACCTACACAGGGAAACCAGTAAGATTAAGCTCTGATTTCTAGGCAGAAACCATTCAGGTAGGAAGGAAATGAGATGACATGTGTGTCAGGGGGTGGGGGGCACCAAAAATTATATGTCCAGCAAAACTGTTCCTCAAGCACAAAGCAAATCTAGGACATTTCCACATATAAATTAAGGGAATTTATGAAAAGCAGATCACCCCTGTAAGAGATCCTAAAGAGAGTCCTTTGGACAGATAACCAAAAATGACAGACACCAACCCAATATTAAGACATATGATGACACCATATGTCAACCCAGATATAGAAGTATTAGAAGTAAAATAAACCTGTACAACTGAAATCAGGGAACCAGAGATGTCAAATGGTGTAATTATAGAACTTCCAATTGGAGATGAAGTCCACATGATATCAAGCTAGAATGGACTATTTTAAAGTTGGGAAGTAAATAATATATCACAGGGTAACCTCAAAGGAAATTAATAATTCTTAATAAATAAAAAAGAAGAAAATCAGAAAGATTCGGTAAACACTAAAACAGCAACAAAGGAAATGCTAAGAAAATCAATAAACAAAATGAAGTTAGCATGGAAAAATATATGAAACGTAAATCATCATCACCACCACCCCCCCAAAAAAAGGAGAGCAAAATGATGGAGGTACATTTATGCCTATCAATAATTACATTGAATGTAAATGGACTAAATCCACTAATCAGGAGACAAACAGCAGAATGGATAAAAAACATAACCCAACAATAAGCTGTCTAATAGATACACCTTACATACAAATATAAAAATAAGCTAAAAATCAAAGGAAAGAAAGGGCAGCCAAATTGGCAAAGAGGAAATAACAGTATGTCAATTTACAGAAGAGATCTCATTCAAAGAAAATATCAGAAACTCAAAAACTACTGGAACTAATAGAAGGTTTCACATAATGGCAGGGTCCAAGATCAGCATACAAAAATCAGTCAGATTCCTCTACACTGACAGAAAGAACTCTGAAAAGGAAATCAGGAAAAGTATATCATTTACAATAATCACCCAAAAGATGAAGTACTAAGAATAAATAACCTAAGACACAAAAGACCTACATAAAACTACAAAACACCATAACAAGAAACCAAAAGAGACCTACATAGATGGAATAATATACTATGCTATGGAGGCATTTGACTGCTAACCAGAAGGCTAGTAGTTCAAACCCACCAGCCACTCCTAGGATGGAAGACTGAGCAATCTACTTCTGAAGAGATACTGCCTTGGAAACCCAAGGAGGGGTCGCAGTGAGTCAGGATCAACTCGACTGCTGTGAGGTTTTTTTTTTTTTTTTTTTTATGAATAGAAAGACTTAACATTGTGAAAATATCAATACTACCCAAAAGCAATCTACAGATACAATGCAATCCCAATCCAGATTCCATTACCATTCTTTAGAGAGATGGAAAAATTTCTCACAAACTTTATATGGCAAGGAAAGAGACACTGGCTAAGCAAAGCACCACTAAAGAAGAATGACAAAATAGGAGGCCTCACACTCCCTGATCTCAAAACCTATGATACAGTCATGGTTGTCAAAATACAGCCTGGTATTTGTACAGTAATAGACACATGGACCAACAGAACATAATTAAGAGCCCATAAGTAAATCTATCCAGTTATGGACAGCTAAGTTTTGACAAAGGGCTGAAACTCATTAAAGGGAAAAGACATAGTCTTAACAAATTGTACTGGCAAAATTGAATGCAGAAATATGAAACAGGACCCACTAAACCCATAAACAAAAAGTTACTCACAATGAATCAAAGACATATATGTAAAACCTATAACTATACAGATAAAAGAAAAAAATAGGGACAACGTTGTTGTTGTTGTTGTTGTTATGTACCGTCGAGTCGGCCCCCCAACTCATAGCGACCCCTCCTTGGGTTTCCAAGGCAGTATCACTACGGAAGTAGGATTGCCCAACCTTCCTTCCGAGGAGTGGCTGGTGGGTTTGAACCGCCAGCCGTCTGGTCAGCAGGCAAGTGTCTTAGCCACTATGCTACCAGAGCTCCCAGGGACAACGTTAGGAGGCCTTATATATAAATAAATATATTATCAAACATAACCAAAACTGCACAAATAGCAGAAGGTAAACTAGGTGACAGTACCTATGAAAAATAAAACATTTATGCACATCCAAAGACTTCACCAAAAGAGTAAAAAGAAAATCTACAGACTGGCGGGGGGGAAAAAGTTTTGGCAATGATATATTGGACAAGGGACTAATTTCTAAAATTTATAGAAAATTTCAACACATCAACAACAAAAATGACAACCAAACTGAAAAACAGGCAGACACATGAACAGACACTTCACCAAAGAGGACATTCAGATGACCAACAAACACATGAAGAAATGCTCACTATCCTTAGTCTTGAGAAAGATGCAGATCAAAACAGTGAGATATCATCTCTCCAGCATTAATCACAAAACTCAAAAAAGCAGAAAACAGCAAATACTAATGAGGGTTTGGAGACATTTGGCCCCTCATACACTGTTGGTGAGACTATAAAATGGTGCAGACTCTGCAGAGAATGGTATGGCACTTCCTTAAAAAATTGGAAACAGAAATACCATATGATACAGTAATCCTACTACTAGGTATATATCCTAGAGAAATAAGAGTTGTAACATGAACAGATACATGCACACTCATGTTCATCACAGCATTATTCACAATAGCAAAAAGATGGAAACAACCTAGTGTCCATCGGCAGATGAATGGATAAACAAACTATGATACATACAAAATGGAACACTACACAACATTAAAGAATCACTAATCTGCCAAATATCTTGTGACAAGGATGAACCTAGAGGACATTATGCTAAATCACATAGCATAATGTGCTATGTGAAAGCAATCAATCACAAAAGTATAAATATTGTAAGAGACACCTAAACAACAACAACAAAAAAGTCAACAAAAGGTTTACACACACAGAAAGGAACATTCTTTGAAAGTTACCAAGGCTTGAGGAGGAAGGAAGGATAAAACACTAAGTAGAAGGTAGACATGTGTTAACTTGCTGAAGGGAAAGGCAATATAAGATAAAGGTGGAGTCAGAGCAAAATGATCAAGGTGAAGAAAGACACTAGGAGGAGCACAAGAGTTAAAGCAACAAGGGTAAATATCACATACCCAATCCTGCAATAACAGTAACGCCAATAATCTACAAGTGGATACTTAGACAGTCAAGCTGAATATGGGTTGGAAGATGAACGAGACTACACCTATGAATATACATATATATATCTACACACACACACACACACAAGTTTGACAGAGGATATTGTTACATATGTATTTACATTTGCTGCAAATATATCATGAATATAGTAGAGAATATAGGGGGCCAAGTTAGGAAAACTTCTTAGCCATAGCCAAACACCCTGAGGGAATGAGTCACAGGGCCTAGAGGCTCAGGACCATAGTCTTGGGGGACATCAAGGTCAACTAGCACAACATAATCCACAAAGACAATGTTGTAACTTCTACTTTGGTGAGTACCAATTAGAATCTTAAAAGCTTGTGAGCAGACGTCTAAAGTGCAACTATTGATCTATTCCCATCCATAGTAAAGAAGAGTGAAGAAAATGAAATACACAAGAATACAATTAGTCCAAAGGAATAATGGACCATGGGAACTACAGGCTCCATGACCCTGACACCAGAAGAACTAGATAGTGCCCAGCTACCACTGCTGACCATTCTGAAAAAGATTTGCTTGAACAATGTCTCTTAGAAAGATCAGCACAAGGCCAGTCCCCATGAGGTGGAGGTTAAAGATGTCCCAAATGTCCAAACTACCTCATCATTTCAGACATTAACTCCTCCTCCTCTCAGTACTCTCCTTTCTGTCTTAGGGTTCTGTATTTCACTGTAACATCTCACACAACTCATAGACACCCAAGGGATCATCTCATGTAGTGGTGGTGGAGGCTGGGAAGCTGACAGGCATGCAAGTCCCAGGTCTGTAAGTAGGTTTGGAGGATCCTCCCAATTCTTTGGGCCTTGATGAATCTCAATCAGCAGATAAGATGACAGCTTTTGCACCAAATCCAGGGGCAAGATGACAATGAGCCAAAATGCAGAACTGGAGCAAGAGAGAGAGAGAACCTTCCCAGAAGATTCCTATATATACCCTCAAGGAAGCTAAGGATGGTGATTTGAGTTACCCCCTCCAGTGAGGCAGGACTCAAGATATATCCCACCTGTTTTGGTTATCTCTACTGCTCCAACAGAAATACTCCAAGTGGATGACTTTAACAATCAGGAGTTTAAAAGCAGCTATTCAGCTGCTCACAGCAAATTCCACCATAGAGTTGATTGCCAGTCATAGTAGGGAATAACTACCACCAGCTGCCCAGCCAAGTTGGCAGACAACTCTAACTACCGCACTACCCTAAACAGGCATGGATAATAGGATTTATAATATATCACAAAATGGAGGACAATGGTTAGAAGGGCCACATCAAGCAATTCACCACAGGATCATATTAGGAGGTCCTGGATAGGGTGGGAGAAGAATGTAGAATTAAACTCAAAATCATGAAAAAAAAAAAAAGGCTAGGCTTACTGGTCTGATGGAGACTGATAGAATTCCCAAGATTATAGCCCCTAGACACCCTCCAAAGCTGGAAATGAACTCACCTCCATGGCTCAACTTTTAGCCAAACAATAGGCAGGCGTATAAAATGAACAATAACACCAGGCAGGTATGCACTTCTTAGAACAACCAAAAATTGCCTAGGAATAAATCTCAAAAGGCGGGAAAGGATAGGAAAGAAGGACACGTGGAAATGGTAAACAGAGGGAAAAAGTAAGAAGAGTGCTATTATACTGTGGAACTGCAATCGAAATTACAAAACAAAACGTGTGTGAATTGTTGCATGGAAAACAAAACAAAAAAAAGAAAATCTGAAACTCAAAAACTCAACCTAGACAATACAAAATAGCATATTATTCACTCACCAACATATCTCTGACTTTACCAAAAATTCCCTACAAAATCCCTTTAAGTACTGGTTTTATTTATTGCATGAAAATCATAATTCAATTAAATAGAATACTTTTTCATTTAATTTTTTCAACATCTTGTCAGTATTGCAAAGTGAACTACAACATGCTTTCATCAGATTGTTTCATCACCTACCTTCTTCCTTTGCTGCTTCGGCCACACATTTTACAGTTTATATTTATCAGCTTTCCTTAATTGAGTGTTCATTAGTGGCAATATTTCTGCTATGCATTTGGGGTAACTTATCTTCAATCTTCACAGCAATCTAACAAGGAACTAGTATGAGGAAACTGATTCTCAGAAAGGTTAGTGACTTGCCCAAAGTCATACAGCAAGGGAACAGTGAAACAGGGATTCTAGCAGAACTCTCTGGTTTGGAAGCCTGTGCTCTTTCTACTGTACCACAATTAAAAATATTTCACTGCACATCAAGAAAAATGAGAGTATACAACATTTTTTTGTAATTTAAAACACATTACCAAAAAAAAAAAAAAAAAAAAACTCATTGCCATCGAGCTGATTCTGACTCAAAGCAACCCCCAAGGATTTCTGAGGCTTTAAGTTTTTACAGAAGTAGATCACCCCATCTTCTTTCTGTGGAGTGGCTGGTAGGTTTGAACCTGTGACCTTCTGGTTAGCAGCCAGATGCAAATTTCTTGACTCCAACTAAGGCATGTACTCTTCTACAGAAGTGAATTTCAAATTTACATATATGCATACAGATACACACACAAAAAAAACTGTAGAAACAGTTCCCCAATCACAATCTAAAAAAGACACACAATATATAATAGAGATCAAAGCAATAGGGCTATGTCCTTTCCACCCCCTCCTTCACTAATCAGTTCACCTCCAAAGTACCTTCATTCTTCCTTAGAGTAGTTTGAAAACAATTGTAGTATACTATTTTCTATTTATCACTAAATATCTGGCTACCAAAATCATAATCCCACCATAGACATAGTTGCATCATATCCAGCTGGTAGTTTCTTGGACACTACACAGGAACATGCCTTGTTCTTTGTTTAGAATGATACCCAGGACGTGGGTCACATACAACAAATGGTCAATCATGGTAACAATAATAAGTTTTAAAATAATGAACAGATAAATTTCCTTGACACAGGAATGGTTTCCTTTTCCTGTGCCAGTTGTTCCATCTGTGCCAACTCTAACACACACCCCTTCCAGGAATGGCACTCAGCCATCCTGGCAACCAGAATTAGAGCAACAAAAATATGAAATTTCTCTTCAAAACATAAGTGGAAAAATGGATTCAAAGCCAAGCAAAAAGTACCCAGATTCAATATCCACATTGTTAAATGTCACTTCATAGTAAGATACTTTAGAAAGTCAAGTGAACATGACCATGTATATAGACTGCGAGACTGAGAACATATATACATGAGGAAGCAAACACACTCTAAGAGAACACAAGCTACCAGTGATAATTGTAACCTTCAATCCACCAGCCACTCCTCGGAAGGAAGATGGGGCAATCTACTTCCGTAGTGACACTGCCTCAGAAACCCAAGGAGGGGTCACTATGAGTCAGTCCGACTCGACGGCACATAACAACAACAACAAACTTCAAGAAGTGTGGGAAGTGGAAACTGAGCAAATGAAGGACAGGAATAGGGAAGATTGTTTTTGCTGAAAACCTTTTTATGTTCTTCGAATTATGAACTATTTGACTGTGAAACTATTATAAGTATGAAACTATTTAGTTTCAAAAAAGTAACTAAATAAATTTAAATTTTCCTGAAATTGTGAAAAATGATAGTTCTAATAGACCATTGTGGATATCTTATTAGCATAGTAATAAAATGTTTTGGTTTTTATAAAAAATCAATTAAAGGAGAAATTTAGAAGACATCTACCTGGCTAACAGCCTAAAAGAGGTCCATATATGTGTTGATTCCAAAGAAAGGTGAGCCCATAGAATGTGGAAATTATCAAACAATATAATTAATACCACACACAAGTAAAATTTTGCTGAAAATAAATGCAAAATTGTTGTAGGAGTAAATTGACAAAGAACTGCTAGAAAGTCAAGCTTGATTCAGAAGAAGTACAATAAGGAATATCATTTCTGATGTCAAATGGATCTTGGTTGAAAGCAAAGAAAACCTGAAAGATGTTTACCGGTGTTTTACCAACTATGCAAAGGCATTCAAGTGTGCAGACCATAACAAATTATGCTTAACTTTGCTAAGAATGAGAATTCTATAACATTTAACTGTGCTTATGAGGAACCTGTACATAGAACAAGAGGCTGTTGTTCAAACAAAATAAAGGGATATTGCATGGTTTAAAATCAAGAAAGGTGTGGGACAGGGTTGTATTTTTTCACCATACTTATTAAATTCATATGCTGAGCAAATTATTTGAGAAACTAGACTACAGGAAGAAGAATGTGCCATCAGGATAGGAGGAAGACTCACTAACAAACTGCAATGTGCAGATGACACAAATTGTTTGCTGAGAGAGAAGAAGATTTGAAGCATTACTGATGAACATCAAACTACACCTTCAGTATGCAATATTCAACATAAAGAAAACAAAAATTCTCAGAACTGTACCAATAAGCAACATCAAGATAAATGCAGAAAAGACTGAAATTGCCAAGGATTTCATTTTACTTGGCTCCACAATCAGTGCCCTGGAAGCAGCCAGCAAGAAATCAAATGACTGCTGCACTGGAAAAAGCTGCTGCAAAAGACTTCTTTAATGTTTTAAAGAGTAAAGATGTAATTTTGAAAATGAGGGTGCACCTGACCCATGCCATAGTATTTTCAATGGGAGCTCTGGTAGCATAGTGCCTAAGGCACTTGACTGCTAACCAGAAGGCTGGCAGTTTAAAACCCACCAGCCACTCCTTGGAAGGAAGGTTGGGCAATCTACTTCAGTAGTGATACTGCCTCGGAAACCCAAGGAGGGGTCTCTATGAGTCGGAACCAACTCAACGGCACATAACAATAACAACATACGCATGTAAAAGGTACACAATGAATAAAGAAGACCAATGAAGAATTGATGCATTTGAATTACAGTGTTGGTGAAGAATATTTAATATACCATGGACTGCCTAAAGAATGAAAAAATGTGTCTTGGACGAAGTACAACCAGAATGCTCCCTAGAAGTGAGAATGGTCAGACTTTAACTCACATAGTTTAGTAATGTTGTCAGAAGGG
The DNA here is from genome assembly GCF_000298275.1 of Orycteropus afer afer. Lineage (NCBI taxonomy): Eukaryota > Metazoa > Chordata > Mammalia > Tubulidentata > Orycteropodidae > Orycteropus > Orycteropus afer. The sequence continues at coordinate 1,163,532 of NW_006921758.1, read as the reverse complement.
ACAAGTTCCTGGAGAAGGATAGCATGTTTAGTAAAGTAGAGGCTCAGCAAAAAAAAGGAAGACCCACAATGAGATGGATTGACACAATGGCTGCAACAACGGGCCCAAACACAGCAAGGATCATGAGGATGTTGCAGGATTAGGCAGTGTTTTGTTCTGCTGTTCTCACTATAAGTTGGCACTGACTAGACAGCACCTAAAATATAGGAGAATATTCCATTTCAAGAAGCCAGATATAGGCCAAGCAGGTCTATCAACCAGAAATTCTTCTTATACTACATCAGACATTGTCTTCAGGAAAGGGGCATCTGCTAACTGAAAGCAATGACACATGCTTCAATTACCCAAAACAGATACAATGTGGCAAGAATCTTCAACGTTGCAGTCACCTGACAGGATTTTTAAGGCACAGATCAAGAGTCCATAATATCAAGAATATGGGCAAGATAAAACAGTGTCTTTCCTCAAATTATTAATCAACAAGGGAATTTCACAGCCTTCTTTTTCTATCAAAAAAGTTGCAAAGATCAAAGATAAATTTTTACCAACCTGAATGGAATATCACCTCTTTTCAATGAATAGTGTTTTCCCTCTGTGAGCCAGGAACAAAATGTCTGTTGACTGACAGAAGGTCTTGCTCTGAGCATTTAATCACCAAAATGGTTCTTAGAAGAGAATCATTGAAACCTGATAAAAATGAAGAGGATTTCTTTTAAAATACATAGACATTTTATCCAAATTTTAATATTCTACAAACAGTTTACAAACCATTAGATGCAAATAACATAATAAAACAAGGAAAGAGAACTAAAATATACAATAACACCTACAAAATGCTATAGATTTATTTAACCAGTAAAAAGAAGAAACTGCTGGTAAATGCCATGATGCTATGAGCTGAGTGAAGGTGGCTAGCCTTCAAAGTCCACATTACTTACCAATTAACTAAGCAGGTCAGACTGGCCTCTGGGACAAAAAGCCTACGGCGTCGTGATTTGGGAGGAAGCAGTAGCATTGTCAGAACTTTAATCAAGTCTAGGGTCATATGTGCTGCCTTTTTTCTTCTGACTAGTCTTAGGTCATGTCCTTCTTCACAAAGGAGAGTTACACACTGAATTTGACTATGTTGTGTCTGAGGCACCATTGAAACAACAACACACTAACTTGGTGCCTAATTGTGCACACTGCTGATATAAGTGTTAATGTACTCAGTGCAAATAGACTTGTCCCCACCTCTGAGGAGCTCACAATCTAAGGCCTGTGGACCCATTTGTATGCATCAACACTTTCATAGCACATAAAAAGCAATGATGATGAATCATATTTTGAAATAAAACAATAATTTGTGATCAATAGAAAAAATAATAAGTAAATTCTGAAACACTGCACAGAATAATTCAAGTCCTTTTAGCTCTAGAGTTGAAACTTGATATTTTTGTCTTTTTTAAAAGTCCAATAATAGTTTTCAAATATTTAAAATGCTTAAAATAACAAAATGAATGTTGTATTTTTAAAAGCAGATAAATTTTGTGGTATTGCTAACTCTTCATGCGACACCTCTTCATCTTTCCAAAAATAATTTTCAAAATAATTCAATTCAATTTGACTCCCTGACTTTGGGGGTGAGGTGTGTACTGAAATGACCCATCAATTCTCCTGCTTTCATACACCTTTATGGACTTCTCCAACTCAAAGGAAGGAGGTCAGACACCATATCAAAAGTGCATAAAAAGAGAAAGTAAATGGCCTCTCTGTTCATTTTATAATGCTTCTTTAGTTAGATAAGCTAAAGCTTTAGAAGGAGAAACACTTAAAAGAGAGATATGCATTTTAATTTATGCATCCTACTTCCAAAAAGATAAAAGAAAGAATAAGTCTGGCTGCATTCACATCAGCATTGTATGAAGACAAAGAAATTAAGGGAGAAAAGACACAAAGGATTAAATAAATAAAATATTATAATCAAATTAAACATAAAAATGTGAAGAAAAAGGAGTGGCAAATAATTTAAGAATTATTATACCATGTTGGCTATAACACAAGAAACATTTTTTTGGATTTATTTTAAGGAGATAACAAGGTTTATCCCCCCTCTTTACCTACTAGCAAATTAATATTATTAACACTTTTGTGTTAAAGTTATATAAATTTTAAATAACTATTTTCAAATGGAGTTCATTGAATAACTTATGTTCTTTATAAGTTTTGTTTTAAATTTCATTGCAAATGCAAACCCACTCAAATACAATTATTTGAAACTTATAATTTAAAGCAAAAAAGGCAATTAAATAATTGTCAAGCTTTCATAAGTTGAATTCTCTTCAATAAATGCTTAGTAAGAAAAATTGGCGTATATTATTATTACCTCTGTATAACACAAAAGTTAGATGTCTATACTGTAATAAACACTATTTAACCCAAAATTGTATTACCATCTGCAGTTAGGAATATATGTCCTGTTTTCAAATTGTATGTTTTCTACATTTTCAGAAATAAAAAACACAAAAACCAAACTCACTGTCATTGAGTTGAATCCAACTCTAGCAACCCCTCTTGCGTTTAGAAGGACATGCCACTATGGAAGTAGATTGCCCACCCTTCCTTCCAAGGAGTGCCTGGTGGGTTTGAACTGCCAGTCTTCTGGTTAGCAGTCAAGTGCCTTAGGCAATATGTCACCAGAACTCCCTTTTCAGAAATAGCATGTAAATATTTCATTTGTGATTTAAGGAATTATTGAGAAGATGGCACTCATTTGGTTGGCATAATATAACCAACAGCAGAGACAATTCTACTGTTTTGAAATCTAAAAATTAATAGCAGCCTTACTTGTCCCACAATCCTTATATGCTTTGTAAAGAGAAATAAACAGAATATGCTTTGTGTTTTCCTCCATATTCCAAAGTGTCCCATTCTTTAATGTAAACCCTACTGCACAGAATTTTTACATTATGATTGCTATCCCTTTGCAGTTCTGCAAACCAAGGTAAGTATAGCTTTTATCTGCAAGGATTCCCTGAGGCAGTTTCTGTAAAAGGGTTAATGACAGATGTTTCCATTAAATCTGACCTACCTCTTAATTTTGCCATTGCCTGATAATATCCCGGTTTTGTGCTTATTTGCATGGGCAAATGGAGTCACTCCATAACAAGTAACCCACCGCCCTAATTGAAACAAAAGGTCAATTCATTTTAAACTGATGTGGACAATATTTTTTGTAGTTGCAGACAAAAAAAAAATCCCCTTTTTACATACTGCTATTCTTTACAAAGAATTAAAAGCTCTATTTTCTGAATCCCTGGACACAATGTACATCTGTAGGCAGAGAAGAGCACTACCAATAGAAATCAATACATCTCCTTGTAGGTAACTAACTAGAAAAATCACTTCTGTCTCTGGGATGCTCCTCTTATTTTTATACTGAATACAACCAGAACTCAATACATTTTCTTTGCTAAGATATTATTTGAGAACCTCAAAATGCTAGCAGCACTTTCTTGTTTATTGAGTGTTATTACTTTTGAAAGGAAAAAAAAAAAAGCTTTAAATACAGAAGGAACGGTTATTGTCTTAGATTGGTTAAAAAGATACAGACTTTTTAGCCTTTAGGCTGCCAGTTTCAAACACTACAGTTTAGAAGTGACCAAACTATGTTTGCTTGTGTTTGCCTGTCATCTTTTTTAATATATGAAAAGAATAAGTATCTTCCACCTTGACCAAGTTCCCGTAATAATTACCCCTACACCACATATTTTAATTAAAGAATTTAAACAATCATATACAAGGCATTATTTAAGCCACTTACTCTGTATGGGAAGAGCAGTAAGAAGAAAAATGTCCTAGGGACCTTCTATGATTCATATCTCAGACATTCTTTCTGAATAATCTATAGTCAATTCCCTGTGTAGCACAAATACTTACATACTTGACTACAAACCCAAAGGTTGGTGATTTAAGACCACTCAGTGGCTGCTAGGAAGAAAGGCCTGGTGATCTGCTTCCAGGAGGAAGCTACAGTCTGCCACACATGGGGTGGCCATGAGTCTGAATAGACTGCATGGCAATTGGTTTTCTGGTTTTTATAGTCAAGGCTAAAAAAAATGCTCCATTGATCTAACTAAGGTGTTTCACTTCATTATAACTTCTAAGGACTTTTAAATTATCATGTGCTATAGACATAGTCTCTATGTAATCATATACCATGCACACACACACTACATGCCTCTCCTATTTCAAATTTATTACTATAGTCTAATCTCTAACACATTTAAATACTGAGATTCTGGCATTAAATTTCATCTTACTTTGGAAATGACTCTCCTGTGTTTTTCACAGTACATTCATATTAAAAACACCTTTATTTTCTCAAAATGTTTAATGTGGTAAAATATGAAATATCTGAAAAGGATATAGGCTAGACTGGTGCTTGGAAGAGTGATAGTTGTTAAATAACTAATTTTCATCATCTCAGAAAAATAAACCCCATGTTTGGCATTTGTACATTTCAAGCCATTGGGACAACTTAGAAAACTCTATTACCCAATTCAAACTTTGGTTCTCTGTAGATTCACTAAAGAAAACTCAACATTAAAACTGAGGTTCACAAGGAAGGAAAGATGAATAATTCCCTCCAACAAGCCCCAGGAAGAATTCTTCTCTGCTGCTGCATGTGCATGTGGTAGGGGGCAGGGGGCATATTCTCAGGTATAATTTCATCATATCTGATCCTCAAACCCATTCATTCCACATTTGAGATTGTTAATGAAGGTCAGAGGAAGGAAATCACATCTTTTCTGATAATTCCCTATTAACACTTTTTCAAGAGTACTGAAAACAAATGCAATCAACAAGTGTTTACTAAGTACATGATTTATACAAGGATCTAAGTACTGTGAATGATATAGTGAAGAACTAAAATAAGTGATTCTTTACCTGTACAAATTACAGCCTCATTAAGTAAAAGGTAAACAATAATATTAGACAATTCAAATGATACTAATCTGGAAAAAGTAGTAAGTTACTTGCATGGAATTCGCAGTGCTGAGCAATGGAAGAATTAGTTGCTGGAATTAGGTAATGGTTGGGATTAAATATCCTGTTTTCTGCATAAGGTAAATCAACAAATGAAAGTGAAGTCAGAAAGACTGGCAATTTGAGTTACAGTTTTGTAATAATTTTTTTTTTTTTAAATCTATAATAATGGTCATCATTTATTGAGCGCCTATTATGTGCCAGTCTGGAATGAAGCAATGTGTAGATTTATGTCATTTAAGCCTCACAATAATCCTATGACATATATAAAATTATTAGCCTACTTTATGAGTAATGAAACTGAGGCTTAGAAAGATTTCATAGTCCTCCAAGGCCACAGAGAGGTCAAGCCAGGAATCATATTAAACATTGTGACTACTCCTATGTTTCCAATCATGACATCCCCATTTTGAAGGGGCAGGGGCTTGAGAATCACACAGAATGAGGTTATAGTCCACATTCTCCCACATATTTACTGTAAGCATAGATAAATTTCTTATGTTTGATAAGCAGGAAAAATAAAAGTACTCTCTTGTAATGGAGATCATTTGTATTGGCCTTCCTGACATCTCTTCTTCTGGTAAAAACCCCATTTTGTTTCATGGAAAATAATTAGTCTCTCATTTTCACATGAGAAACAAGCACACTATCATGCCCCAGACAAAAAATAACAAAACAAAGCAAAAACATTTTATTTTCTCAGCTACAGAAATGCGTTCAAGTATGGACCAATGTACATGCCAAACCAACAGGAGACCTATGTGTGACCTGAAATCCAACTATGAAGAAAGAAGCTGTAATTTTTATTATTATTTTAAGATAACAGACTTGAGAAGATACAGTCAATTATTGTAATGAACTATGCAAATACCTGGAGTTAGAAAACCAAAAGGGAGGAATACGCTCAGCATGCCTCGAGTTGAAAGAACTGAAGAAAACATTCAAGCATTAAGTTGCAATATTGAAAGATTCTATGGGCAAAATATTGACTGATGCAGGAAACCTCAAAAGAAAATGGAAGGAATACCAAGTCACTGTACAAGAAAGAATTGGTCAATGGTTCATCTATTTCAGGAGATGGCATATGACCAAAAACCAATGGTATTGAAGGAAGATGTTGAAGATGCACTGAAGGAACTGGCAAAAAATCAAAGCTCCAGGAATTGATGTAATTCCCACTGAGATGTTTCAACAAATGGATGCTATGCTGGAGGCACTCACTCAGTTAGCCAAGAGATGTGGACGACAGCTATTTGGCCAACTGACTGGAAGAGATTCATATTTGTACCCATTACAAAGAAAGGTGATCCAACAGAATGTGGAAATTATTGAACAATATCATTAATATCACACACAAGTAAAATCTTGCTGAAGATAATTTTTAAATCATTTCAGCTGTAATACTGACAGGAAACTTCAAGAAATGCAATCTGAATTCAGATGAGGACATGGGATCAGAGATATCATTGTTGATGTCAGATAGATCTTGATTGAAAGCAAGGAATACCAGAAAAAATGTTTACTTGCTTTTCATTGACTATGCAAGAGCATTTGATTGTGTGGATCACAGCAAATTACAGATATGATTGAGAAGAATGGGAATCCCAGAACACTTAATTGTGCTCATGAGGAATCTGTATATAGACCAGGAAGTGGCTGTTTGAACAGAACAAGGGAATACCACATGATTTAAAATAAGGAATGGAGTGAGTCAGTGTTGTATTCTTTCACCATACTTATTCAATCAGGATGTTGAGCAAATAATCTGAGAAGCTGAACAACATGAAGAAGAATGCAGCACCAGGATTGGAAAAGACTCATTAACGAACTGTGATATGCAGGCAACACAGCCTTACTTGCTGAGAAAAGTGAAGATGACTTAAAGCACTTACTGATGAAGATTAAAAACTGCAGTGTTCACTGTGGATTATACCTTAACATAAAGAAAATGAAAATCCTCACAACTGAACCAATAAGCAGCATCACAATAAATGAAGAAAAGATTAAAGTTGTCAAAAATTCCATATTACTTGGATCCCCAAGCAATACCAATGGAAGCAGCAGTCAAGAAATCAGATACCATATTGCACTGGGCAAATCTGCTGCAAAAGACCTTTTGAAAGTGCTGAAGAGCAAAGATGTCTCTTTGAAGATTAAAATGTGCCTGACCCAAGGCATGGTATCTTCAAACACTTCATAGGCATGTGAAAGCTGACAATAAATAAGGAAGACAGAAGAAGAGTTGATGCTTTTGATGTGGTGTTAGCGAAGAATACTGAAAGTACCATGGAGTACCAGAATTGAACAAATCTGTCCTGGAAGAAATGCAGCTGGAATGCTCCTTGGAAGCAAAATGGCCACTTTGTCTCACCTATTCTGGTCACGTTGTTAGAAGGCACCATTCCCTGGAGAAGGGTATCGTGTTTGGTAAAATGCAGGGTCAGCAAAAAAAGGGAAAGCCCCTCAATGAGATGGATTGACACAGTGGATGCAACAATGGGCCCAGGCATTGCAATGATTGTGAGGCTGGTGCAGGACAGGGTAATGTTTTGTTCTGTTGTACACAGAGCCACAGCTTGGAAGGAAAGTTGGACAATCTACTTCTGTAGTGATACCGCCTCAGAAATCCAAGGAGGGGTCGCTATGAGTCGGATCCAACATGATGGCAGTGAGTTTGAGTCTGGATGTAATAGGTAGTCCTAGTGGTGTAGTAGTAAAGTTTTTGGCTGCTAACTTAAAGGTCAGCAGTTCGAACCCACAAGCCACTCACTTTGAACTCTCACTCCACATCTACCACTCACTCACTCCAAACTCCCCAACCACTCTGCACGAGAAAGATGAGGCAGTATACTTCCATAAAGATTTACAGCCTTGGAAACCCTAACAAGGCAGTTTTACTCTGTCCTCTATACTCACTATGAGTCAGCATCAACTGGACAGCACACAACAAGTAAGTAGTAACAAACTTGAAATGTCACCACCCTTTGCTTCTCAGCCAAATTTAGCATTCCCAATTGGTCTGTCTCTCCAAAGGAGCCAGAACATCAAAGTACCAATTACTAGCATGTTCATTTGTAGGCATAATCATGTATCCAAATGATTATGCAGATAGAAATAACATTTTATGAAAAACCCTGGTCTCACTTTATTTTGCTATTTCTCCAGTGTCAATCATACCTTTCGTATAAAAGTCTAAACATAGGACCTTGTAAAAGGCTAAGCAATCTGGTTTGGGGAACTTTCTTATGTCACCCAAAAGTCTAAGGTCAGTAATCAGGGCCCTAGTAATATATGAGTCACCTAAGGTTTACATAGTTACCATATACCTACTGCATCAATTTGACTGAAAAGAAACTTTGTCTCTTGTTAACTTCTTTGAACAGGAATTACAGTGTGAGAAGCAGGAATGGTTCCAGATGAACTGTTACGAACCAGTGTGTCAACCCCATGAACGTTAAAGCATGGCTTGCTAGTTATTACTATATATTCTCTTGCTTTGTGGAAAATGGTTTTTCTGTTGTGTTGTGGCAGGAGTTCTGTTCTTTCTTGTAGAGTCATTTGAGTGAGAGAAAAAGTGGGAAAAAAAGAGAAGATATGTTAAAAATGTTTGTTGTTGTTGTTATGTGCTGTTGAGTAGGACCCAACTCATAGCGACCCCTCCTTGGGTTTCTGAGGCGGTATCACTACAGAAGTAGATTGCTCAACTTTCCTTCTTAGGAGTGGTTGGTAGGTTTGAATCACCAGCCTTCTGGTTAGCAGTCAAGTGCCTTAGGCATTACGCTACCAGAGCTCCTATGTTAAAAATACAAACTAATATTAAAATAGTTGAATCAACTAATTGCTATCAAATGGTATTATCATATTCACATAGGAGTCATATACTGTAGGCTCTTAGGCCCAAGTAGGAGGCTCACATCAATGTACAGCAATAAGAAGAAAATGACAGACATCAGACTTGATCTGGCTAAGCAAAGAAAATTACTTTGAAAATTCTTTTTTTTTCCCCTACCATAGTTCTCTATTGAAGATCTAGTAAGTATAAGTGAGAATAAGTATGAAATAACTTCCACCTTTAGTTCTGACTTCTCTTTCTGGTTTTAGTAAAATTGATCTTTAACTTTGATAGTTTGTGGTTTGTGTTAGAGAATGTTATTCCATGAAGGATAATGTAGATAAATAACTTGCAAGAAAGAAAATAATTGGACTGTTGGTCAAATAGCAATAGCTCTAAATGTCCCTATGTGCCAGGAACTGATGAAGAAATATATCACAGTGTCCTGATTTCAAGCCAACAAAGACTCATACCATTATTATAGACAGAGTTCTTCAACTCTGATTGCGCCCAAGGAATAAAGTAGTAGGCAGTAGAAGGGTGGAGCCTTCCAACAGATTTAGAAAGACATGGCGCTGAAGAGTTAGAGCTTGCCAGTGGGCCACCCATGGAAAATTCTACCACTTATATGAAGCATCACACTAAGTTATAAGAAAATAAATGAACAAAATATACAAGCTAGCAATTCCTTTAAAGAAGTTCTGAATCTTAGCAACCGAACAGAGGATTATGATATGGGAAACTGCCAATCTTTTGTGGAGTGGCCTTAAGCAACTTATTTTCTGTCTTGTTTTCTTCACCTACAGACTGTGGTTACCACTGCTATTGTTGATAATGAAAACATCCTAACAACAACTCTCAAGAACAATATTGTGGGAATTAATGTATATATGGTAATTTAAGGATGAGAGAAGAAAGGCACAATGTACAAAGTCCTTTATCAACCAGCATATTACATAATGTGTTATAATGCACCATGTGCCCATGGAAACATGAAATCATTCATAATTCTTAAGTACTGCCAGATGCGTAGCTATAACAAATTTCAACCCTTTCTGAAAAATTCACCCACACACTCACTTTTCCAACCAGTATTTCCATGGGTAATTGTCAGAGTTGGGAAATCATAGCATAGATCCTTATTCACATCTCTGTGGTAATGACATATAGTTTGCTTCATATTTGGGCAGGGAATATATCTTACTCACAATTTTGTAACTAGTGCCTTGCCCTGTTTTGGTACATAATGAATTCTCAATAAATGCTGAAGGATGAATGAATGAATGAATGAATGAGTAAACAGATGACAGCCAGACTCAGCAATCAAAGAATAAACTTTAGTAATAATACTACCTAGACTAAGAAGTGTCTCAAATGTAAAAAATGTTTAGTGAGGTAGTCAAAGATTGACTCTAAGCATGTCTATACATTATTTCTGAGTGTTAGTTCATTTGTCACTTGTCATACCTTTCTGGAATGTACAAATAATTCTATTATAAGAGATCCTGCCATTCCCAATGACTAGGCATCTGGCTTTACTTAAAGATGCTGAATGATTTCATTTTTCAATGGTTAGGAACATGGTACATTAGAATATTTACACAGATTAAGGAATCTCTGAAGACTCTATCTGTGGTAGGTGAATAAAATAATTCTAAATTTAAAATCACTATACATAAGGAACACAAATGCACTGAGATGGAAACAACTCTGGTTTTGGAAGAAGACCTCACTCTGCCATATACTTGTTCTCTGAATTCAACTACATATCAGTTAGCATCTCTGAGCTGATGTTTTCATCTGTAATGACAACTATTTGTAATAAAAATTTATACATCCCAAGGAAAATGAAGCAATTTAATAAATCATGTTAAACGTACTGAAAATTCCATATAGTATAACATGGCACCCAAGTATAAAAGGGCAGATAGGTTTATGATCTATCTAAACTGTGAGATCCCTGAGCTCAGATTCATGGCTTATTTACCTCTATTTGTACCTTGCACATGGCCTAAAACTACCAAATGCAGTATAAATATTAATAGTCTAATGAGAGGCATCAAAAAGGTATGTTTTCAATTCTCTGAGCAATCTTTCCAATGCCTTTTTATAGTGTTCCCTCAAGATGTGGTCCTCCAGATATCCAAAACCTATCCAAGGAAATTGTGATGTAGTATAACAGGTATGTAAGTGACTCTGCATATATTAATGTGTGTAGTTGCTATGTTATTATTGCTGCCAACTCAATTCCAACTCATGACAACCCCATGTGTGCAGTAGAATTGCTCTACTGGGTTTTCAAGGAGCTGATCTTTCAGAAACAGATCACCAGGCTTGTCTTTGAGGCACCTCTGAGTGGATTTGAACAGTCAACCTTGCAGCTAATAGTTAAATGCTTAATTGTGCAACCTAGGGTCTCTATATTTTGATGCAGAAGGTTCTAAATTCACTTTTGTGCATGCATTAGCTATGGCACAAGATCACTTCCATCAAGGAGGGTATGTAACATTAACTCAAATGCTTTATGTATCTAGCATTTTGTATTAGCAAACTGCTTTGAAAACCATGAAACAAAACACTGAAAATAATGTGAAATGGTTTTTAAAACTTTTAAAAACTTCAAAGTACTTCAGAAATTAAGATAATATAATTAAGAGATAAAGTTAAAATCCATTATCTATTTAAGGATGCTTAAGATTTTATTTTGAACATTTGGTTGTTAATGGTCCCCCATGACAATATGTTCCATGAAGTATGAACTCTTTTTATCCCTCCGCAGTATCCTAGCCCTGGAAAAGGCCCAGCATGTAGAATTTGCTCAATAAATATTTTTAAAACAAAACAATGAATGAACATAAAAGAATATGTAGGTCACAAAAAATATTTGCTTAAAAATCTGTCTACTAATGTATAAGGATGGGATCATATGACAGAGTTTATAACCCAGGTTATCTTTATGGAAGAAAGCAGGGACATATGATATAAAAATGTGTACCAGCCAAAGAGAGTTTATACATAGTTTTTCATTTAAACTGTGTTTGAAAATGCAAACTGAAAGGTCATTATCATTAATTTCCAGATACTTTTATTCCAAAACTAAGGTGAGCAACAGAGAAAAGCTCTCATAAGGAAGAAGCATACTTCGTTCTGTACAGATAGTGAAAGTGCAAAGTTTTGGGATTTAAGGATGTGTAAGTGTCAGTTCCCCCCACAGTTATCAGAACAATGACTACAGCTGGCAGAGAAATTAAAGTTGAGGGTCTGACATTGTCTAACTACCATCCCCTGGCCTCCAGGTCTTGCCTGATCTCTCAGTGCTCTGTAATTCCTCAAAGATGACAGAAAGGTAACTGGCTAGCTGCAGGCATTAGAAGAAAGTGAAAGAATGAAGGTAAAAGAATCACAGACAGATGTCACTTGAAAGTGATGCTCTTATTCATCAAGGAGTAGAAGTCCAGTTTTCACAGATATACCATTTGGCTGTAAACATCCCCAGGGGCACATGGAAATGGATTTCAGAATCTGTAAGGTGATGAAACAAAAGTGGTGGTACAAATGCCTTGTGATAGTTGGAGTTGTGTGTCAACTTGGCTGGACCATGATTCTGAGTGGTTGAAGCACTTATGATGTGGTTATTCCCATGATGAGATAAGATATATATGCCCTGAGCAGCCAATCCATTGGAAGAGAGTTTCCCCAGTGGTTCAGTCTGCTTACAATATATATACGGACATACTGGGGAAAAAAGAGAATCTTCTGTGGATCTGGATCCTGTTGTGCTGCTTACAACTATTCATGAGCAAACAATCCACCATTTGGCCTAGTGATCTTGGAGTCATCATCCTCTGAAGTCAACAGCCATTATACTGCCTGCTAACCTTGAGCTCGTCAGACCCTGCTGACAGGCAAAGCCTCCAGTGTGATGTTTGATCCAGGAAGTTGCCAGTTTCTATAACTGTGTGAGTCATTTTCCTAAGATAAATTTATCTCTACATATCTGTATATGATAATTTTCTCTCCCTCTCTCTATTGTTGTTGTTATGCGCCATCAAGTCAGACCCAACTGATAGCGACCCCTCCTTGGGTTTCCAAGGCAGTATCACTATGGAAGTAGATTGCCCAACCTTCCTTCCGAGGAGTGGCTGGTGGGTTTCAACCACCAGCTTTCTGGTTAGCAGTCAAGTGCCTTGGGCACTAGGCTACCAGAGCCCGCTCTCCCCCATATCCCTATATATATATAAACACCAAAATACCAAAAAAAAAAAAAAAAAAAAAACCTCACTGCCATCAAGTCGGTTCCAATTCATAGTAACCCCTCCTTGGGTTTTGAGGTGGTATAACTACAGAAATAGATTGCCCAACCTTGCAGTCAAATGTCTTACTCACAATGCCACCAGAATTTATATGTGTATATATACACACACACACACACACACACACACACACATGTATAAAAGCTTTACTGATTTCCCTTCTCTAGAAAACCCAGCCTAACATATGCCTCCATATGGAATAATCAGCAAATGGTTTCAATGCTAAAGGCCATGGTTTTAAATTGTCAGGTCCCTGCAATGACCATTATTAACCACAGACCTTTCCAAACTCCTCAGTAATACCCAGACTCTTGGCCTTTATGAAGCATTAATCCTTACCTTATCTGGCTCTGCTTTCTAAATGACATAATGTCTCAGCACCCATAATAACAAAATCTCAATCTTGAATCAATTCTGAGTAGGGTGGGGACATAGTCAACTTCAGTAGAAAGAAGCTTTGTTCTTGAGAAGGGACCATGGTTTTCTATCTATTTATTAATTTGCTCTTTCATTCACCAAATATTTTAGTGACTCAGGCAACTAAAGTCTAATGATACATAGTAAGCCAAACCAAAACCCATTGTCATTGAGTCAACTCTGACTCATAGTAACTCTACTGGACAAAGTAGAATTGTCCCATAGGGTTTCCAAGGTTGTGGATGATTAGAGAAGCAGACTTCTATGTCTTTCTCCCACAGAGCAGCTGGCAGATTCAAATCAGTGACCACTTGGTTAGCAGCCATGTGCTTTAACCACTGCACAAACAGGAGTCCTGAAATGATACATCACTCACTGCCGTTGAGTCGATCCCAACTCATAGTGACCCATTCCTTGGGTCTCCAAGGCAGTATCTCTACAGAAGTAGACTGTCCAATCTTCCTTCCGAGGAGTGATTGGTGGGTTTGAATCACCAGCCTTATGGTTAGCAGTGAAATGCCTTAGGCACTACACTACCAGAGCTCCCTAATTATACACAGTAGGATAGTCATAATCATCTAATGAGCAATTATTATAATGATACATAGTAACCAAAAAAAAAAAAAAAAACCAAACTCACTGCCGTCAAGTTGGATCAAACCCATAGCGATCCCTCCTTGGGTTTCCAAGGCAGTATCATTACAGAAGTGGATTGCCCAATAGAGTAGCAATAATTGCTTGTTAAATGAATACACGGAAAATGAAAAAATGAATGAATTCACTTGGAATTAAAATGGATATAACTGTATAATCTATCAATCATATGAATTTACCAAAAAAGTACATCATTGACATCGAAGGTTAATAAATGCACACAGGTCTCAAAATAAAATTGTTCATAATTTTGAACTAACAAGTGACAACCACAGCAACAAAATACAATCTGACCCATGGAGACATTTTTAAGATTTAATAAAATCCTTACCTTACTGATGTCATGTAGAAATCAATCCAGTATGGAAATCAAAATATTCTAAAATCTATTCTGATGAAGACTTAGTAAAAAGCACAGTAGGGGCTCAACAAATGTTTGTTGAAAGAATGAATCCAGAGACTTCCACCAAGATGACAGAATAGGCAGACAAGCTACATTGACTCTATACAACAAATGAGAAAACAATGGAAGTATATACAGAAGATAATCTTGGAACCCTGAGCTTTGAAGGTAAATAAAGAAGTGGATTAAATACTGACTACTAGAAGAAACTGAATGAGAGTAGCAAATAAGGAGACAAACAGAGCTATGGATTGTCAACTAAACTGATGGCATGGCCATTTTGAGTATTTACAAGCTGTGTTCCAAGCAAGGCAGTACCTGATAATCGGCTCCACTTGCCAAGGACTGCACAGACAACCATGCTAGTAGTTGATGACAACAAAGCAACTGTGCCCACACAAACTGAACACATCCACACTCCTAGAACCCCATTCACTGGCCAAGGGAAACCAATTGCTTCTGCACCAACTGATGAACTACAAATGGTAGCCAATACCAATCCAACTTTCCTTCATATGCTCTACACAACCAACTAACAAAGATCTACACAAACATTCTCATCCTATATCACATCCACCAGGAGACAGGTGGTGAGTACCTAACTGTTGCCTACTAGTGAATATAATAGTACACCAGCCCCACTCATTCAGATATATCAAAACAAAATAAAAACAAAACCTAGGCAAATCATGGCACATAACAACAACAACAACAACAGGCAAATCACATTGACATACAATCACCAGTTAAATATAAATACAATGACATCACAACATCTTGGAGATAATTGACAATCCCAGTTCACAAAAAGAAGAATGATAAAGTAGAACCAAAAAAAAAAAAGGACCAAAATACAGAGCCAGAAAATATCCCTGAGGAAGAAGTGGCATATTTAAGGTACCTTTAAGAGACTGAAAGATGGATCAAGGAAAACACTGACAAAAATCAAGGAAAACACTAACTAATTATGGAAAACACAGACAAAACTCTAGAAGAATTTAAGAAATCAATATGAGAATAAACTGACAACAAATGAAAAATTTGAAATCAAACAAAATCCAGGGGGTGGGAAACTTCACTGCCATTGGGTTGATTCTGATTCACAGTAACCCCCATTAGGTTTCCAAGGCTATAAGTCTTTACAGAAGCACACTGCCCAATCTTTCTTCTGGGGGGTTCAAATAGCTGACCTTCTGGTTAACAGTCAAATGCCTAAGCCACTACAATATGAGAGCTCCTTAAGGAAAACAGAGACAATACTCTAGAAGAATTTAGGAAAACAAGCAAGAATAAGCCAACAGAAAAATGAAAAATTAGAAAACATACAAAAAGAGCAAATATAAATCAAAAGATTGATATTAAGATCTCAGAAACAGATAACACACTGAAAGGGCCAAGGAGTATAATTGAAAAAATGGAAGACAGAATTAGTGAGGTAGAAGACAAATCTCTCAACACTACTTTGTTAAAGGAGTAGTCAGAAATAAGAACAAAAAAAGAAAAGAAGAAGAAAGACTAAGAATTATGTGGAACACCATTAAGAGAAAGAACTTACGTATGATCAGAACTCCAGAACAGGAAGAGAAATAAAGCCATGGACAAAATTGTCAAAGACTTGTTGGAAGAGAATTATCCTAATATGATGAAAGATGAGAAGATGTGCATTCAAGAAGTTCAGCAAACCCCCAACAGGATAGAACCCAAATGAAAATCACCACGATACATCACAATCAAACATTCCAAAACCACAGACTAAGAATGAATCTTAAAAGCAACATGGGAAAAATGAAAAGTTACTGTGTTAGGCTGTGTTCTCTAGAGAAAAATAAATAAATAAATAAAGCTTATATAGAGAAAAAGAGAGTAATTTATCTTAGGAAAATGGCTCACACACTTATAGGAGCTGGCAAGGCCCAAGTTCTTGGATAAAACGTCAAGCTGGAGGCTTTTCCTGACTTCACATAGATGCAGGGGCTGATGAGTTCAAAGTTGGCAGGCAGTATACCAGCTGTTGACTCCAACAAATGATAAATCCAAGATCTCCAGGCCGAATAGTGGATGTTCACTCACAGTTGTAACAGCACAATAAGATCCCGATACACAGAAGACTGTCTCTTTTCCCAGGAAGTCCATAAATATATTGGAACCAGGCCACACCACTATGGAAACTCCCTTTCAATGGATTTGATGCTCAAAACATATACATCTGATCTCATCACAGGAATAACCCACATCACAACTGCTTATACCACACAGAATTGTGGTCCAGCCAGTTGACACGCAATTCCAACTATCACAGTTACCTACAAAGGGAAACCAATAAGACTAATTTCTGATTTCTCAGTAGAAATCATGCAGGAAGAAGGCAATGAGATGAAATATATACAACCCTGAAAGAAAAAAATTGCCAATCAAGAATTATATACCTAACAAAACTGTCCCTCAAATATGATGGTGAAATTGGACATTTCTAGATAAATAGAAATTAAAGGAATTTGTAAAGACCAGACAAACCTTACAAGAGATGCTAAAAGGAGTCTTCTAACAGACAACCAAAAACACCACACAACAACCTGTGATTAACACACATGACAACATTACCCAGAAACCAACACAGTTGTATCAGTATCCAAAGAAAGATGAACTTACAAGACTGAAAACACGGAGCCAGAGCCAGTTGTTCTCAATTGGTAAATGAGAACAACTACAAAGCAAAAAGAAAAAAAAAAAAAGGAATAAACAGTGTAGGTACAGAATTTCTAAATGGAGAAGAAATCAAGATGATTTTAAGATAGAACTGATTGTTATAAACTTCAGAAGAAAACAATACATCACAGGGTAACCTCAAAGAAAATTAATAAACTTTCTCATCAAAATAAAAAAGAGAAAAGGCACAAGTATTTAGCAAATGTTAAAACATTAGCAATGATAGAAATATATATTTTTTTTTAAATCATCAACCAAATGAGCTCAGCACAGAAAATTATATGGAAGAAAGAAATCAGCAGCACCACAAAGAAACACATAACAAAATGACAGCAATAAATTTATACTGGTCAATAATTACACTGAATGCAAATGGATTCATTGAAGAGACAGAGAGTTGCAGAATGGGTAAGAAAACATGACCTATAAATATGATGTCTACAAGAAACACACCTTAGTCACAAAGACAAAAATTGACTAAAAATCAAAGGGAAAAAAAAAATGTATCAAGCAAATGGCGATCAAAAAAGAGCTGAAGTGGCAATATTAATTTCTGATAAAATAGACTTTACAACAAAAACCATGATAAGAGACAAGAAAAGACATTATATAATGATTAAAGAATAAATTGAAAATGAGCACATAATAATAGCTACTATGAAGTTAAAGGGAGAGCTGGTAGCATAGTGCCTAAGGCACTTGACTGCTAACCAGAAGGCTGGCGGTTCAAACCCACCAGCCACTCCTCGGAAGGAAGATGGGGCAATCTACTTCCGTAGTGATACTGCCTCAGAAACCCAAGGAGGGGTCGCTATGAGTCGGGTCTGACTCAACGGCGCATAACAACAACAACAGCATGAAATGAAAGAGCCCCAAAATACATAAATCAAACTTTAACAGAATTGAAAAGAGTAACAGATAACTCCACAGTAACAGTAGAAGACTTTAATACATCACTTTCAATGAAGGACAGATGTAGACAGAAAGTAAACAAAGTCACAGAAGAGCTAAACAATACAATCAACCAACTTCCCCTTATAGACATATATAGAGCACTTCATCCAACAACAGCACAACATAAATTCTTTTCCAGCACACATAGAACATTCTCCAGAATAGACCATACATTAGGTTGCAATACATGCCTCAATAAATTTAAGAACATTAATATACTGCAAAGCATCTTCTCAGATCACAATGCCATAAAATTAGATATCAATAATAAGAAAATGGAGGAAAAAAAGCAAAACTCACGGCAACTCAGTAACAGCCTCCTTAAAAAGTACTGGGTATTGTGTCCCGGTGGAGTCACCAAAAAAAAAAAAAAAGTACTGGGTAATAGAAGAAATAAAAATGGAAAATAAAAATTTCCTGGAATCAAACAAGAATGAAAACACAACATACCAAATTCTTTGGGATGTAGCAAAAATAAGGGCTCAGAGGGCATTTTGTATCATTAAATGCATACACTGAAAAAGAAAAAAAAAAAAAAAAGCCAAAATCAATACCTTATCCCAACATCTCCAACAACTAGAAAGAGAGCAGGAAAAAAAAAAGTCTATAGTCACCAGAAGAAAAGGAATAATAAACATTTGAGCAGAAATAAAGGAAATAGAAAACAATAGAAAAGATAAACAAGAGTAGAAGTTGGTTCTTTGAAAAGGTTAATAAAATCAGCAAACTACTGGCAAATTTAACAAAGAAAAAGAAGGAGAAGATGCAAAGAACATGAATAAGAAATTAAATAGGCAATGCCACAACAGAAACAACCAAAATAAAAAAGGATAATATCAGGATACTATGAAGAACTGTACTCTAAACAATTTGAAAATCTATAAGGACTGGACATATTTCAAGACAAACACTACAAATCTAAATTTACACAGACTGAGGTAGAAAATTTGAACAGACCCATAACAAAAGAAGAAATTGAACAGGTTATTAGGGGGAAAAAAAATGTTCTGGCCCAGACAGCACCACTGGAGAATTACACAAAACATTCAGAGAAGAGCTGACACTAACCCTACTCAAACTATTCCAGAACATAGAAAAGGATAGAACACTCACAAATTCATTTTATGAAGCAAGCATAATCCTAATACCAAAATCAGGCAAAGACACCACTAAAAATGAAAATTTTAGGCCAATATCCCTCATTAATATAGATGCAAAAATCTTGAACAAAATCATGGCCAATAAAATTCAACATTATATATATAAATAACACACCATGACCAACTGGGATTCATACCAGGTATGCAAGGATAGTTCAATATCAGGAAAAAAATCAACATAACGTATCACATAAATAAAATACAGAGAAATAACCACATGATCATATCAATAGATGCAGAAAAGGCATTTGATAAAATGCAACATCAATTCCTGATAAAAACTTTCAGCATATAAAATAGAAGGGAAATCCCTCAACATAATAAAGAGCATATACACAAAATCAAAAGTCAGTGTTATTCTCAAAGGAGACTGGAAGCATTTTCCTTGTGAATGGAAACCAGACAAGGATACTCTCTATCATGACTTCTATTCAACATAGTATTAGAAGTCCTCACCAGGGCAATAAGGCAAAAAAAGGAAATAAAGGGCATTCAAATCAGCAAGAAAGACATGAAACTATTCCTATTTGCAAATGATATGATCTTATAAAAAGAAAATCCCAGAGACTAAGCAAGAAAACTACTGGAACTAATTTAAACATTCAGCAAAGTGGCAGCACACAAGATCAACACACAAATTAGCAGGTGGACTCCTCTATATCAAGAAAGATTTCTGAAAAGGAGATAAAGAAAACAATACCATTTGCATCAGCTACCCAAAAAGATAAAACACTAAAGAATAAATGTTACCAGACACACTAAAGACCTACTACAAAACCTCGCTACAAGAAACTATAAGAGACCTACATAAATGGAAGAACATGCCATGCTCATAGATAGGAAGACTGAACATTGTGAAAATGTCAGTACCACCCAAAGCAATCTGTACATTAATACAATCCCAAATCAGATTTCATCAGCCTTTTTAAGGACATTGTAAAAATCAATCACTAATTTTATATGGAAAGGACAGAGCTCTCAGATAAGCAAAGCACTACCAAAGAACAATGAAGTAGAAGGTCTGACATTCCCCAATTTCAAAACCTACTATACAGTCACGGCGGGTTTTGAAAACATGGTGGTTAAAACAGCCTGATATTGGTATGACAGACACATGGACCAATGGAACAGAATTGAGAATCCAATAATAGATCCATCTGTTGTTACTTTTCCCATGAGTCCTTTTTTCCTATGCATTCCTGCCACTGAGCTTCCTCCTTATGTAATTGCTGCCCTTCTGATCTCCCATGGTTTATTGTTCTAAGGAGTGAAGGTCAGCTGATTTTTGACAAAGGGCTGAAACCCTTAAATGGGGAAGACATAGTCTCTTTAACAAATACTACCAGCAAAACTGGACATCCATTTGGAGAAAAATGAAACAAGATCCACACCTCACACCATACACAAACACTAACTCAAGATGTATCACAGACGTAAATGTGAAACCTCAAAATATAAAGTTCATTGAAGAAAAAAATATGGCAAACATATGGGCCCTAATTTAGTATAAGTACACTATCAATCATAATAAAAAATGTGCAAACAGCAGAAGATTGGGACCTTTTCAAAATTAAATTCTTATGTTTATTCAAACACTGCTCCAAAAAAGTAAAAAGATAACCTACAGATTGGTAGAAAAAAAATATTTGGCAACAATATATCCAACAAGGGACTTAACTCCAAAATTTATAGAAAATTTCAACATCAAAAAGACAAACAATCCAATTATGAAATAGGTAAAGGACGTAAACAGACTGTTCACAAAAGAAGATATTCACGTAGCAAACAAACATATGAGGGAATCCTTACAATTTATTATTGGCCATTGTTATTGTTGTTATGTGCCGTCGAGTCAGACCCGACTCATAGCGACCCCTCCTTGGGCTTCCGAGGCAGTATCACTATGGAAGTAGATTGCCCAACTTTCCTTCTGAGGAGTTGATGGTGGGTTTGAACCTTCAACCTTCTGGTTAGCAGTCAAGTGCCTTAGGCACTACACTACCAGAGCTCCTATTAGCCATTGTTGCTGCTGTTGTGTGCCGTTGAGTCGGACTCGACTCATAGCGACCCCTCCTTGGATTTCCGAGGCAGTATTGCTACGGAAGTAGATTTCCCCATCTTCCTTCTGAGGAGTGGCTGGTGGGTTTGAACCACCAGCTTTCTGGTTAGCAGTCAAGTGTCTTAGGCACTATGCTACCAGAGCTCCCCTATTAGCCATTAGGGTGATGCAAATCAAAACAATGAGATATTATCTCATCCCACCATTAATAGTAAAACTCAGTACGACAGAAAACAATAAATGCTGTCAAGGGTATGGAGAGATTGGAACTCTCGTACACTGCTGGTAGGAGTATAAAATGGTACAGACACTGTGGAAAATCGTATGGCACTTCCTTAAAATTTGGAAATAGAAATTTGATTTAGCAATCCCACTACTAGGTATATGTACTAAAGAAGTGAGAGCTGGGACATTAACAGATATATGCACACCCATGTTCATCCTAGCACTATTCAATAGCAAAGAGACAGAAACAACCTAAGTACCTATCAGTGGATAGATAACCAAATAATAGATAACCAAACTATAGTATATACACACAATGAAATACTATGCAACATTAAAGAATAATGAAGAATTCACAAAACACCTCCTAACAAGGATGAACATGGAAGATATTATGCTGACTGAATTAAATCAATCACAGAAGGACTGATATTGTATGAGGCCACTATTATAAAAAGTGAAGGAAAGGTTTATGCAGGAAAGGGAATTCTCTTCGTTGGTGTGATAGTTGAAGATCTGTCAACTTGGCTGGACTTCACTTGTGAGTGTTGTTTCTCATGATGGATCACATGACTATGTCCTAAGCGGCCGGTCAGTCTAGGGGGAGTTTCCCCAGGGGTGTGGCCTACCTGTAATACTATCCGAGGAACAAACTGGAAAAAACAGCATTCCAGATATATGCTTCCTGGAGCGAGCAGGTCGCTGCGT
>NW_006921758.1:1094505-1134598 GCF_000298275.1 Orycteropus afer afer | reverse complement strand
TTATCTAAGATAAATCTCTCTCTCTCTCTCTCTCTCTCTTTCTCTCTCTATAAATATATATATATATATATATACTTTGCTGGTTTTTGTGTTTCTCTAGAGAACCCTATCCAACACAGTTGGTTACCAGGGATGTAAGAGGAAAGGAGGGAAAATTACTAACTAGGTAAGAGACACATACTGATTTGGGTGAAGGCAATATACCAGAAATGGCTGACCAGTATAGTAACACTGAGGAAAAGAAGAGATGGAGGGTGCATAGACAACAAAGGTAAATAGTTTCACATACATAACACTGCATTATCAGTAATAACAAACATAAATCTACAGATAGATACATAGGTAGACAGGCAAGATGGTTAGGTATGGATAGGCAAAAGGAAATACAGCCATGACCATGCACAGGTTTGGCAGATGATATTTCTATATACGTATTTCTATGTGCTGTAAAAATGTCCATTACAGTGAACAGGGGGCAAAGTTAAGATAACTTCTTAGTCACAAACAATCACCTTGAAGAAGTAAGTTGCTGGGCCTATGGGCTCAGGATCATGGTCGCTGGGGAACACAAAGATCAATTGGCATAATGTAGTACACAAAAACTTTGTTCCACATCCTAATTTGGTAAGTAGTAACTGAGGTCTTAAAAGCTTATAAATGGCCATCTAAAATGCAACAATTGATCTCTCCTCATCTGGAGCAAAGAAGAGTGAAGATAATTAAACATGCATGGGACAATTAGTCCAAGTGACTAGTGGGCCATGGGAACCTCAGCCTATAAGACCCTGAGACCAGAAGAACAAGATGGTGACTAGCTATGAGTGCCAACCACTCAGAAGGTGATTAAAATTGGGTCTGGATAGAGTAAGAGAAAAATGTAGTATAAAACTCAAAATTATTTAAAAAAAAAAGATGGGGCTTAGTGGTCTGATAGACACTGGTGAAAACCCTGAGACTATGGTCCCTAGTCACCCTTCAGGCCTGGAACTGAACTGACTCCCAGGCTTAACTTTCAGCCAAACGACAGGCCTATGAGGTGAAGAATTACAACAGGTAGGCTCACTCCTTAGAACAATGAACCATGGGAGATCACAAGGGCAGTATTTGCATAAGAAGGAAGCTCAGAGAACAGGAACACTTAGGAAAAAAGAATACATGGAAAAAGTAACAATAGGGAGGAAGCAGGAAGAGAGCTATTACATCTTGGGGATTACAATTAATGTCAGGAAACAAAACATGTATGAACTGTTGAATGAAAAACGAATCTGCTCTATAAACTTTCACCCAAATCACAAAATAATAATAATAAAGGAATGAATGAATCTTTAGAAAGATTTATTTTTGAAGTCTATAACAACAACAACAAAGCTAGGAACACCTAGAAAAAAAAATATATATATGTGTGTGTATTTTAAATGTGAAAACTAGAATTGATATTGTTTGTAAATAGAAGAGCAGCAAATTCCAGAAGGTAACTACCTAGAGAGGCATTTGTCAACATTTATCAGAACAGCAGAATGGAAAGAATATAGTGTAATATATTTGCAAGAAGTATTTAACACCTCATGGGAACAAAGCATCTCTGATATAAAATGTAGCACTGGTAGAAAATTCATGGTCACTCTTAAAAATATTTAAGAGATACAAGAAGGAAGATATGACACATATTTGCAAGCAAGCAGTGGAAGGGAAAGGTGAAACATAAGTAATTATCCAAACTGGCACCAAGTTGACCCAGCAACAAGATGGACACAGGTGGCCAGAGATTCCATTGCACCTTTCACCTATAAGTTACCATCTTTTTGAGGGAATAGATCCTACCAGTGGCTCAATCCTGATTCAGAAGGCAAAGTGTCACAATGTGAGTCATAACATCACGCTGGTTTGCCTTTCAGTGTTCCTTTCCAAGCCCTACCAAATCCCAACCCATTTTAATTTGTCTAAAGGTGGCCTGGCCAGCACCAGAATTTAATGCTTCCATAAATGAACTCTGATGGACATGAAAGATGACTCACTCACAGAAAAACTTGTATTGCTGCCATTTGGTCAGTTTGGGGTTTGTTTTCAAAATGAATGCCAGTTGAGGCTGAGCAGAAGCCAGGGTGTGTTTTTATTTTATGTTTCAAATAAAAATAAAGAGCTGGGTATGAATAATCAAAGTGGCAGGCACCTCCCTGGATACTTCTAAACCTTCCAAAAGCAGTCCCAAGGCTCAGAAAAACATAATATAGTCAAAACAACCATGAAAAGCATTAGTACCAAGGGTCTGCCCCAGAAAAAGAAAACAATTGCAATACAGATTCCCTTGTAGCCCCAAACTCCAGTGCCTTTCAACATTATATTGTGTTGAAAAATTCTTTCTGGAGGATGGCAGTCCTAGAAAGAGTATTCCTAGAAGTTTAAAGGATATCAGATGCAAGAAAGATTGATATTATTTAGTATAACTCTTAAAGCAAGATGAAACACTTCTAACTTTACCAGAACCTGTTAAATAAAAGGATAAATATGATCAACCCATTCTTCTAAGATTATCATTTTTATAGATTATGTGAGAATTTTAAATTTCTTCACTTCTTTTTCTATATCTTGCTTCTTCTTTGTATAGTTCACAAATACATCAACAATCATGAAAGAAAGAAAAACATGAAAGGATGGAAGGAGTAAGAACACGTAGATTAAAAGCAAGAAGGTGCAACAAAGACTGGAAATAGAAACAGGGATCAATACTAGAAGCAACCTTAAAGACAATAAAGGAAATTAGTAGATTAAGTGAGGCTTCTGTCAAACTGATGGACTTTAATCATCAATGTGTCCTGGAAAAAGAAGACGACAAGAGGTAGGTATACAGACTGATGGTGGGAAGTGTTGAAGGTATGTTTTACAAAAATCTAGAACATTGGGTCAAAAGAAATGTGTAATTTTTAGCTGTAATACTGAATACAGATCAATGCAAAAAAATTTAGGAAAAATCCATCCCAATGACATAATATATTTGGAAGTAATTAGCCCTATAAAATTCATTGTGTTGATAAATAAAAAGGTATTTTAGAAAACTTGTGATGGAAAAGGTGCCTTTATTTGCATATGGTGTGCCTCTACTTAAATAAACACTGCCCAGCTTCAGAACAGAGGTTATTCATTTTTAATAGCTGCTATGTCTAATTGAGGGAGCTCTGGTGGCATAGTGCCTAAGGCATTTGACTGCCAACTAGAAGGCTGGGGCTTCAAACCCACCAGCCACTCCTCAGAAGAAAGGTTGGCCAATCTACTTTCATAGAGATACCACCTCAGAAACCCAAGGAGGGGTTGCTATGAGTCAGCAGTGTATCTGATTTGAGGAGCTCTGGTGGTGTAGTGCCTAAGGCATTTAACTGGTAACCAGAAGGCTGGCAGTTCAAACCCACTAGCCACTCCTCGGAAGGAAGATTGGGCAATCTACTTCCAAAGAGATACCACCTTGGAAACCCAAGAAGGGGTCACTATGGTCGAATCGACTCAATGGCAGTGAGTTTTTTATGTCTGATTTGGGTAGCACAAACAGTTAAGTGCTCAACTATTAACTAAAAGGTTGGCAAACTGAATATACCCAGAAGCATCTCAGAAGAAAGGCCTGGTCATCAACTTTTGAAAGGTCATAGCCATGAAAACCCTATAGAGCAGTCCACTCACATATATGGGGTTGTCATGGGTCTGAATTGACTTAAGGGCAACTAACAACAACATATTGCTGATTTGTTCATTTTCTCATCAAAATCACTCGCATTATACATTTCAATATAGGTCAAAGTATTTTACATAAATTAGGACATTTACTCTCAGATTATTTCTGAGATCGAGAGGCATTTTCTATCATCTAGAGACACAAGGAGCTCTGGTAGCATAGTGGCTAAGACACTTGCCTGCTAACCAGACGGCTGGCGGTTCAAACCCACCAGCCACTCCTCGGAAGGAAGGTTGGGCAATCCTACTTCCGTAGTGATACTTCCAAGGAAACCCAAGGAGGGGTCGCTATGAGTCAGGTTTGACTTGACGGCACATAACAACAACAACAACAGAGACACAAGGAAAAAGAATACAGAAGAACTCACTTTAGGGAAACTTGGGAATGCCCTGACTTAGTCTAATAGAGCATACCTTGTACTCTTACCCAGAGTTTGAACCTCAAGTGTTTAACACTTCCAAATGGTACTTCAAACTTTACAAAAATTGAAAAGAGAGTTCCCATACAGTCAATTCTGACTCATGGAGACCTCCTGTGCATCAAAATAGAACTGTGTTTCAAAGGTTTTCAATGGCTCTTTCTTTGGAAGGAGATGACCAGACCTTTCTTCCCAGGTGTCTCTGGGTAGACTCAAACTTCCAACTTTTCAGTTAGCAATCAATTTCATTAACTGTTCGCAGCACCCAGTGACTCTAGACTTTGTGGATTAAAAAATAAAGCAAAATTAAGGAAGTCTTCCTAGAGAAGGGACCCAACTGAAAAAATCCCTGCTGATACTTACTTAAGTGACAGTAATTTGTGAAGTGTTTTTTAATCGTATTGTGAAGTGCTTTTCAATCTGAATGTTTAAAATCAAATCATGGAAACCAATCACTCTACGTACTGAAAAGCTTTACCTTAGAAACAGATTTCCTCAGCACCTCAAGTTCATGACCTTGCATACCAAACTAAAGTTTCACCATTACCCTGGCTCTGCCATTACGGTAAAAGAAATAGCTTTGCTTTGTCTAAACTTAAAAGTTTAATAATTGCACAGCAACCATGTGATTAAAATAGTTTTATGTAATTTTAAAGTTAGAAGCATTATAAAAATTATTGCATGCAGAATGGACCTCAACGCTTCCAATGGGGATCCAATACCTGAAAGAATTTCCCGAGCTAAGATAGCACTGATTACATAGTGGCAGATCAGAATATCAACCCAAGGAAAATCCCCTAGTTAGAGACCACAGCAGGATCCCTTACATCATGTTCTATGTTAGTTCAGAGAACTGAAACTCTTGAAGCATTTTTGGCAGCAGGGAGAACCTTTAGTATCCTAATGCTTTTACAAGGCTGGATTTTTCTTTTCTCCCCAACGTGCCTCAAGATTTCATAACATAAGAAACATAGGAGCAAAAGTTAAAATGCTTTAATGGTCCCCATAGGCTATTTAAATAAACACTGTGATTGCAATTTAGACAATCTGGAGTCCATTCAATATTAAATCCCCACCCCAAGCTACAGCTACTACACAAATAGGGAATTCATGGTATACTCCACATGGCCATTTACTTCTGCAACTATTGCCTCTTGACAATCATAGGGAGGAGCTAGCCAGACCCAACATTACACCAGTTAAATCTGTCAACAACTAGAGAGAGAGCTCCACTGAGCAAACACACTGATCCCTCTCACACAGCCTGTCTTTGTCCTGACTTAGCTGCAACTGTGCTAATCTTCTCAGACTATCTTGAGCAGTGCAAGCAGAAACTTCTTCTGCGACCAGGCCTAACAAAAGATGCCTTTCTTTATTCTCACACACTGTATGTATATATTTATGCTGTCCCTTCCGCTCCCTCCCCCGCCAGTTCTGCCCCTTCCTCCAGACCCAATTCTAACTAACTAAAGCTTGATTGGAATAAATCATAAGCTATTTCCTTTCTCATAAAAATACATGGAGAGAGAAGGAATAGGACTGATCATGCCCTTCTGACCAAGCCTTAGTAAAAATAATACTCTATAATGGATGGTTTTTGTCTGCACCAGGGAAGAGTAGATTCAAGAACTAGGCAAGCTATAAATATTCTAAAATACGGTGTGCCCAATTGAAACAATTGGGTGATGAAATACATAGAACCAGTGACTCTTCCTCCTACTACTTTCAGATACCATAGTGTTCATGGAATCATTGGGTCTTTTTTCATTTTTATGTACTGTTGATATACACGCACACATATAGTCTAGGAATAATATTTTAGCAATATCAATAGAAAAATACTATTTTTATTATTAATTGTGATTTTTTTATAGTTATAAATATGCAATCCAGTATTTTTGTTGATGGAAGACAGCAAATACTTTCAGGCATAAGTTAAATTTAGTAATATAATAATAATAATAATAACTGTATAGAATAATTCCTATATATTCATCTACGTAATCATGCTCAGATTAAGAGACAGCATATTTCTGTCACCCCAAATGGTTTATCAATTTCCCTTCCCAGTCAATTCTCCACCAAAAGTAGCCACTCTTCTGACTGTCATAGATTAATTGTGCATAGAACAAAACTAGGGTAGTTTTCCCTAGCCGTCATAGATTGGATTTGTCTGGGACAAACATGCTTGAGCCTTATATGCCAAACACTATGCAGTAAAGTTTCTGTACATTACCTCATTTTAAACTTCATTTAATACGAGAGGAAACTGGTACCTCTGTTTCACATTTCCTCGAAAAATACCAAATTGACTGCCATTAAGTCAACTCCAACTCATAGCGACCCCCACTGCCAAGATTGAAAATCTTTACAGAAGCAGATTGCCTCATCCTCAGAGCAGCTGCTGGGTTTGAACCACTGACCTCTGGTTAGCAGCCAAATGCCTTATCCATTATGCCAGAGAGGATAAGTAATTGGCCTAGCATAAAATGGCTTCTGAAATTTTGAATCTATTATACCCAAATCATCTCATATTCATGCTATACTTTAGACTATTAAATATAACCCCAATTAATGGTTTAAAATGAAATGCAGCACATAGTGATAGTGTTAGTAACAATATTAATCCCATTCTATCTGGCAAATACTGGGTAAAATGCAGCACTGCTTTGCCTCATTCAGTCCTCACACCAACCTTGTAAGGCAACCTATCTCCATAATGCATATGGCTCAAGATGGTTAAAAGATTTGCCCATGTTCAATGAATAAGTGGATTCAAACCTTGTACTTTCTGACTTCTGGTGTTTGGGTCTTAATTGGCATTCAATAAATATGTGTTGAATGAGTGAATCAAAGAGTAAGTAAAAATAGTTTGATTAATGATAGAGGATATCTTTAAAATGCTAAGCAAAGCTGTTTGCTACTTTCATGATAGCAACTGCAGAAACAAAATTCCAGAAACTGAAAGTTGGATGGAATCAGAGATATTACCTAGTCCCTTTCCCTTGGTTAGAAGATGAGTAAACTGAGGCACAAAATGATAATGTTCAAAGGTACATAGCCACTTAAGGTCAAAATGTGTACTAGAATTCTGGTTTCCGAATTCACATTCAAATGTTCTTTCCTGAAAAGTGTGAGCTATGTTCTATCTATGGTTCTGAAGCAAGCATAGTATATGGTTTCTAAGTAAGTTTGCAACTGAATTTGATAAGTTTATCAACACTTCAAATAGCTGTGACAACTCTTTTGCAATGTGTTAAGAGAAGGGGAAAAAGGCAGAAATACAGAGCAAAGTTGCTTTCCTTGAGACACACATTTTATTGGCAAGATAGGAATTAATCTTATGAGACAGGGAGTAATATTAAAATGTGTGCCCCTTAAAGAAAAAAAGAAATTTCCTATATATAAAAAAAAATGATAAAATGTATCATTACATGTAATTAACTACAACAATATAAGGAATAGATAATACCTATAGTAAACCGCAGAAAGGGATGAAATTGACGTTAGAGACTATCAAGAAACTTGAGACAGGTTTAGAAATCATCACATACTCACATATTTGAGAAAAGTTATCAACCATCAAACCAGTTGTTTTATGCAGAAGTGTGCACAGACAGACAGTAGTCCTTGGCCATGTCTCCAGTGCTTCTCATATGACAATATATGGCCATAGCCACTCACTTTCAGTGCAAGGGTCCGTCTATTAGAACCATTTTACCAACTTCT
Organism: Orycteropus afer afer; assembly: GCF_000298275.1. Lineage (NCBI taxonomy): Eukaryota > Metazoa > Chordata > Mammalia > Tubulidentata > Orycteropodidae > Orycteropus > Orycteropus afer. The sequence goes on along the minus strand of NW_006921758.1, from coordinate 1,126,730 downwards.
CCATGAGATAGTAATGGAGAAAACCTATTAGTCACCCTAACAGCAAAATAAATTAAAACATTAAAGAAAAAAGTGGCTCACATGTCTTTTAAAAGCTACTTTAAAAAAAATATTACTTAGCAGCATTATGATAAAATTTCTTCTATTTTGAATGCATTGTGAACCTAGTCTCTTGGTGCTTCCTCTACATTAATTTCTTAAAATCCTCTTTACATGAAGAACAAATAGGAGGATTAAAAGAAAGCGAAAAGCTCAGGTAATTAAAAAAGGCATAGTTAAATTAGAGCTAATGTTGGAGTAGAACCTAGGTCTTACAACTCATTCACTATTATAAAATGCACACTCCAACAGGGAGTAAAAAACGGAGAATACATTTGAAATACAAAAAAGACGTGTTTGACGTCATATGATGGAATACACTTTTCTTCTCCACTTAAAATTGTCAGTGGTGCACAAGTGATTTTGTTTTGTGAACCCATGAGGAATGCAACCGCATGCAAGCCTTCCAGCTGTTGTTCATCAAGAACTGTAATATTTATTCTGGAAGAAGCAAACAACAGATGCATTTGGAGAATGTGAGTTCACCTGGTTCCTATAGCACAGGCACTCAAATTCAATCTGCCTGTCAATGAACATCTTGTAAAAGAACAACAACCAAGGGGCTAGGGGTGCATTCTTTCCATTTAAATTTTAGATCCCATGGGCAATGTTGATTTAATCTTTTTCATTCATACCCCTCCCTCATTACATAGTAATTATAGAGTAATAACTGATGAGGAAACTTTTCAGGGAATATGGTGTTTTGTTTTATTTTGTTCAATTTCAATGCCTTATCATGCTTCCTTCTTTAAAAAATAATTATTATTATAAAAAAAGTCCTCTTCTTTTTTTGAGATGCTAACTTACTGTTGCTCTAAAGATGACATGAAAATGATTTAAAACATTTTCCATAAGACTGCCAAGCAGGCATGAGAATCCATGAAAACACTTCAGGGTCCCTCAAGGACCATTTATCATTTTCAAATGAACATCTGTATTAGAAACCAGAAATTTTCAATAGTAATTCAAATTTAGACCTTTTATCTACCAAATGTTCCAATTAAACATTTCTAACATCTTCTAAGAGGAAAATTAAAAAGAATAATGTCCAATAAATTTAACCAATTATGCAGAAAGAAGAAACATTTTTATCTATCATTACCTACCTACCTATCCATCCATCCATCTTCCTACTTACCTACCTATCATGAAAACTGCACCTCTACATTCCTCTTTTTTTCCAACTTTTGGCTATTTTTTAGGTAATATACAAAAGAATGAATTTGCACATAGAGGAAACGTGAGAATTATATCAGAGTATTTATTTCTTAATGAATGTCTAATAAAATCTTAGTGATCAAATGTTACTTTTTGCATTACCTTTAAATTTCAGGGTTTTCCCCCCCACACACATACACACACACACTTGTTTTTTGGAGCATATCTTTTAAAGAGTTAATTTAAATAATGTCAGCATAGAAAATTACAAGGTAATATTTTCTCTTCAAAAGCAACTTTAACTGCTACATATGTAAGAGCTAAAGTAAAACTATACACTACTATTTACCATAAAGATACTGAATAACTGTTAATCGATAATCAAATGGATGCATCTTTGTTTCTATCGAAGTTCAACACAGACAATATCAGCAGTTTGTGGAGCCACACTGCTTTCATTATTTTCTTCAAATTTATTTTTTACTTTTGAAGCAAAATTTGTAGATAGTTCCAAATCAGAGTACAGACAGATGTGCCTGACCTCACATCACTCCACAAAAAGAATCAAATACATTTATTTCCTCTTCCCTCCACACTTCAATGATACCCATAATTTTTATCCTGTATTGCCACTAGGCGACACATACTACCAAATTCAACAGATCATATCAAACTCATATATTCGGAATCTAATTCTATAGAAAGACAGTGAATGATCTCACAATCTTAAATAAAAAAAGAAAATAAAAATAGCTACCACCTGCACCTGGATAGCTACCAGCAGTGATTATAAAAACTAACTACATTAAATACAGTTAAACATTGCTGTACATTTTAGTACCTATTTGATTAATGACAAGAGTAGTGACAGACAGTTGCAATATGGAATCTAATGTTTATACCCAAACAGCACATCAGTCACTTAGCCCAAATTTACCTTACTCCCACACAAACCTGGTGTCAGGCTCAATGTTTATTTCTGTAAGTTACAAAAGATGCTGAATATTCAATTTAAGAAATCTTACTTTTATTCCCACATGAACAAAGCTTGTACATGTGAAAGAAAATCCCAAGCCATTCAAATGACTCTTTTTGAATTTGGTTTCATCATTTATCTGAAGCATTCATCACACTTCTCTCAAAAATTATGTGTCTTACTCCGAAATCTTAACTGACTCTATTGCATGACCTGGGAAATTTGGTTCCTACCCTTTGGATTGCTCTGCTCTTGTACTCTCCATACACAAATTTGCTAACTTTCTGACGATAAACCATTTACTTCATTAACATTCAATAACATATAAAAACAGGGCCTGCAGGTTTTCCTAATTTTATACTGTGTTAAACTTAAGTGAAAAATCAAGAATATATTTTCCAACCTCTTCTTTTGAGAAACAAGGACATTCGTAGTTAATAATCTTACCCTTTCACATCAGAGGGCTATGAACTGAGTCAACTGGACTGTAAGAGGAATGGAAACAAGCGATCTTTAGCTCTAATGATAGTTGCTGTAGAAACTACAGACATATATCTATATAGGGAGTGGAGCCATATGCAAAGTAAACTCAAAAAAGAAAACCAAACTCACTGCCATCTAGTTGATTCTGACTCATAGAGACACCCATTGGGAAAGCAGCAGAACTAAACTAGAGAAACATTTTTATTATATTAATTAAGAAAATCATACTTTAAAAGTCATAGTTGAACCACAATTTGAAAAAAATAAAATAAAAACAAGATTGAAGTCAGCAAACCCAAATTTTGAATGTTTCTCAGTTGGAATCAAACTGAAAGTAATCACTGAATCTTAGGGCTTGGAATTCATTTGTTTGCTTAGTTTTGGCTATGCTTTTCACCTCACAACTATTTTTTCAAAGGAACCAAAGAGATGAAAATAAAATTACACTAATGTGCAATGTAAGGCAAAGGAAACACTCTGAGATGTACAAATGCCTGCACACAAAGAAATACGGTGCTTCCCTTCATAAATTACGTTTTTAGCAAATCAAAAAGAAAATGAAGTTAGAAATTGAAGAAGAAACACAGATAGTTGATCGTTAGGTGGGGGGTAAAGCAGAGAGGGAGTGCCTGGGTGGTGCAAGCAGTTAAGTGGGTAAGCTCTTGACTCCTAGCAGAAAGGTTGGTGGTTCCAACACACCCAGAAGTGTGTCAAGAGACAGTCCTGGTGACCTGCTTCCCAAGGGTTACAGCTTTAAAAACCTTATGGAGCAATTCTACTCTGTGCACAACGGGGTTTTATGCATTTTAAGAGACTCAATAGCAACAAACAACAGCATACAAGAAGGAGAGGAGGGGAGAAGATTGATGAAAATGAAGATTGAAAAATGAAAATGGTTGTAACTTTTTCCTCCATTAGTTTAATTTAAATCCAGCTTGCAGAATGAGGGAATTTTTTTTTTTTTTTTTTTTTTTTCCGTTTTCCCTCCTTATAGCCCTTTTCCAACATGTGTGGCATCTAGCTTATTATTATCTTTCTAAACATATAGTTTGATATTCCTTTAATTAAAATGCTGACCATCACCCAAAACATTTCTGAAGAGGGACCTTGTAAATCCACAAAACCCAGGCTGGGTTTGTTGAACCTGCAGGCAGTTTTGTTTAAGTGAGCATTAAAGACTTGGCAAGCCCTCTGTGCTCTCATGTTCTTATTCTCCATTATCTATCCTCTTAATAATTTCAGAAACTTCAGTCAGACTCTGACCAAAAAAAAAAAAAAAAAAAATCCACACAGTCCTTGGGATAGAAAGATAATACCATCTGTTTTCATTCTTCTGTGGGTTCTTTCCAACAGTACTATCCAGCATTCTGCTTGCTTACTTTATAATGATCTTGACATTATAGGTGATTTAAAGGAAACTCTCCTATGTCACTTGCCGCTTGCAAAACATGCAGAATCATTTCAATTTGGAAAAGACTTTAGTATTTTCATATTCATGTTAGTTACATTTGTATTCTCTAGCTAAACAGGACTAGTCCCAATACTAAAAGAGATCCAATGACAGTTCTTGCCATTTTTGTAATGGTTGGTAAGAGTGAAAGCTCTTGTAAGAGAGTTTATTTAGCATGTGACTTCTATTTCTTAAAATCTAGGTGGCAAATTTTTAAAATGAAGTATCTAGGAATAGAAACAACTGACTTGCTAAGAACCTTTTGCACAATGACTTTTCAAATGTGAAGCTATTTGTTACTGTATTTCTTAAGAATTAGATTTCAAATCATGATCCAAGTATAATGATATAATGAACAGAGCGAGATATAGTTTTCTTCTAGTCATGGTAACAACTGAGAATTGAGAGCAAAGGTCAAATTTTTTTAAAAGGTTTGACACAGGAAAAATATCCAATGATATGGAAAAATACACGCAAAATAATTTATTTTTACAGATTTTAACAATCAATATGGAGCACCATATGATAGATATGGCTCCAACAATCTGTATCAATCATGAAGATTGGCAGTGGCAAACTACACAGACCAATTTTTGTCATGTTACCACAGTCGATTTTACAGACTATGTGTAACCAAGATTTACTCTGGTGCTTTCCCCGACACACCACACAGCTCCTTCCAAGATCTGCTTCCAACACATTCAAGGGCTTTTCTGAACCAAACCTGACTGAAAACCTTTGGAGACTGGCACACAATTCCTATGATACTCCATGTTTTCCTTCCAAAGGCTGCATCTTTAATACATTATATTGGGTTTTTCCCATCACACATTTAATGTGTGAAATTTCTAAACTCTTCCCCTTCACTTATCTAAATTGAACTTTGGCAGCCAGCAGTTAACTGTTGGAGAGTTGCTTAAAAACGATCAAACCCTTTCTAGATCTGATTGCAAGAAGTATCAGTGCCAAGATAGAAATTTCAGACTTCATCATACACAAAGTCAATATGTATGCTCTGCTCTGGAAAGAAAACCACCTTGAAAATAATTAATAAAACATCAAAGCTGCACAGAACTTCAAAAATCCACATGAGACTGGAACATTTGAGGCAATTAAAAGAAATTACTAATTTATATAAGGTGGTACTCTGCTTTGAAAAATTATACACACACACACACATTCTGAAATATCAGTTTTGATTTCAAAATGGCAATTTAAATTCTTAACAATATATCCATCAACAGAAATTCTGAATGTTACATCAAATACATAAGCTTTGCAAACCTTAAGTTGGAAATATTTAAATTTCATCAAAAACTATACAGAACTGGAATATTTATTCCCATTTAATTACTAAGACAGACATATTATTAGAATTTAGAAAATGTGATAAATTTCATATTTACAATATGCACGTAGGTGAGATGACTTTCATAACACACATGGCAACAAAATAAGTCTGATCTATCAGTTGCATTTACTGCTCTAGGAAGTTAACTTGCAATTATTTATTCTTAAATATAGATGTTATGCTTGGTAATGAATGTTAAAAAAAAACATTCAAAATCAGGTAGCTAAAAACCACATTAGCTACGTAAGAAATGACAATCAGAATTCAATGATATTGTAGTTAATTCCCTTGGAATGGGCTCCTATTCAGGTGACCTTATGGATAACTGAAGGTCCTGAACCATCTTCATGATAGTTGGGATGTTCGAACCCACTGCTATGCCTATTGTGTCAATCCGTCTCACTGAAGGTTTCTCTCATTTTCGCTGACCTACTTCACTAACCATGATACCCTTTTCTAGCGATTGGTCTATCGTGATGACATGTCCAAAGTAAGTAAACTGAAGTCTCCCCATCCTTACTTCTAAGAAGCATTCTGATTGTATTTGCCTAAAACTGATTTGTTCATTCTTCTGGAAGTCCATAGTACAGTCACCATTCTTTGCCAACACCACAGTCTGAATGCACTAATTCTTCCATCAGTCTTCCTTTTTCATTGTCAAGCTTGCACATGCATATGAAAGGAATGAAGAGTATGGCTTGGGTCAGGGGCACCTTAGTCATCAAAGTAACATCTTTGTTCTTAAAATGTTAGAAGCTTTTGCAATAGATTTTTCCCAAAGTAACATTGTTTTATTTCTTGATTGCTCCTTCCATGAACAATGATTGTTGATCCAAGTAGAAAAAAATCATTAACAACTTCAACTTTTTCTCCAATTCATTGTAGGAGTTTTTAAAATACAGCCTTTACAAACAGAAGAAAATGACTGTCTAAGAAAAGAAAAATCTGACAGAAGAGATGATGTTTATTTTGGCTTTTGAAAGATGAGCCACAGTTTTAGAAGTTCTGAATGGAAGGGTGGGCATCCTGGACAAGGGTAAGCAACTATGTAAGGTGGAAGTTGGCCAATTATATTGGGGTCAGAAAGACAGGGTCTTGTTTGTCTAGCTTAGGAGTTTAGATTTTACTCTGTAGGCAATTGGGAGCCATTAAAGATTTCCAATCAGGAGAATGATATAACCAGATTTGTGTTTTTAAAAGATAACTGGTATCATCAATGAGATAATGGGTCAATAATAAGGGAGAAGAGAAAAAGAGCCTACACAGGGGACTGCTAGGCAACATGGTGACAGATGATAAGAACCTGAAGAAAGGTGGAGGCATTGATGCTTAATAGCAATTTTCTCAGTCTTCTTCATAAGCCCTACCCTCTATATCCAAATATTGGTTTCACAGAACTACTTTATTCATATTTTGAGAATATATATGTTTGCTTACCACTTCTTTAGATATATCTTAAACAAACTTCTAATCCTTCACAGCAATGAAAGGATATGACAGATCCTACTCTCAGTATCAAATGTTTTATAGAATCATTGTTACCATGACTTAGTGTCTTTGCACCAATGACTTGAAAATACTAACCACTCTTTTTTTCATTTGTCATTAATCTTTTACCCTGTCATTAATCTTTTATTTCTTGACTGCTCCTTCCATGAACAATGGAAAAACTACAAGTGTAGTCCAAATTGTGTCTCCCTTGTCTAATAGTTCTGTTATACTCAATGTCACCTCAAGAAATCTGACAAAATAATGAAATGGCATAGCATTTGTTTGAAATTAAGAGAAAATATAGAATAGATAAAACATTCTAAGCATTGAATTAAAGATCAAGAAGCTATCTTAGAATTTATTTACTTAATATCTTTATTTTAAAGATAAATAAATTTTGACCCAGCAAGATTAAGTGACTTGCCCAGGATGAGTTGCCAAAAGGGCTTTTCTCCCAGGACTCCAAGGAACCATCTAACTGTTAGACCATACTTCTGAAGTTGCTAATCTTATAACTGATAATAAAAGTCTTAAGGTAATTTTGTAAAATGTTATCTCCTAATGACCTCTAACAGTGGATTACATAATATAATCACTACGGAAGTAGGGTTGCCCAACCTTCCTTCCGAGGAGTGGCTGGTGGGTTTGAACCGCCAGCCTTCTGGTTAGCAGTCAAGTGCCTTAGCCACTATGCTACCAGAGCTCCTTAATATAATATAATTTTTGTAATTTCTAAGTTTAAGAGGATGCTTGATTGTTTATTTATTTAACTTTTATTAAACTACAAGGGACATCATTTGAAGTTTGCCTCCAAAGTTGCATTAATAACTACCAAATCCTATAATGACACTAGAACACAAATTTTCTATTTCCAATTTTAAATCACTGATTAAAATGATTGTTGCTTTTGCTGTAATATATAAATCCATCCAGTCCTTTGGTATATTTTATTGAATGATTTAGATATTATAGTATGATTGAGCTAGTCAACTCTTCCTTTTATTAATACTTTTTATTATTTTCAAATGCCTTTATTCTAGTTAAAATCTATAGCTGGACTAGGCTTAATAAATGATTAAACTATAATGAATCAATATTCAAGTCCACTTAAATAAAGGGCATAATTATAACCAGGCAGAACTAAAAATGACTTATAAATAGAATTCTGTGTTGTGAACATTATTTTTTTGCCCCCAGTGTAGAAACAAGATAAGGATTACACAGTAAACCTCAAAACAATTATATATTGTTTTAACTTCAAGAATAAGGGTGTACTACCTTTAGTTTCTATTATTCTAAAACATTTTAGCAGAATACTGGGAGAGTAGATTGTTGTTGTTGTTGTTGTTGTTATGTGCCGTCGTGTCGGCCCCGACTCATAGTGACCCCTCCTTGGGTTTCCGAGGCAGTATCACTACGGAAGTAGGATTGCCCAACCTTCCTTCCGAGGAGTGGCTGGTGGGTTTGAACCACCAGCCTTCTGGTTAGCAGTCAAGTGCTTTTGCCACTATGCTACCAGAGCAGATTAATGTGTATAAAATAAAAATACTTTTAAGAAAGGACAAAATATCTAAATGTAACTTAAAGAACTAAAAAGAAAAACTGACTTTGCATATTTTTATCAGGGGCTGTATTAATAACTACATGACACCAAAACATGTGAATGCATTTAAAAAACAATTAGTATATACTAACCATCTCCATGATTGCAATGTGACAATGTAGAGGAGCTCAGTAAATAAACGTTTAATGTCTAATTCAAATTCAATGTTAACTAAGTAATGATGTTAGCTTTCACAATGATATTTCTTAAATTCCCATATTTCTGCAAAGTAACATCACACTATCTAAAAAGATCAAAATTAAATTTGGCTTAATTGACTTTAATTTTTGTATCCATTTGTGTACGCACATATAATTTTTACCAATATTTAAAACTTTTACACTAATGCTGGTTTCTATTGTCTGTCTGTATTCACAAAGGACTATGAACCGTGCGTTGGAACTTCAATGTTTGAAGATCTGCTTTCTTTGCCCTTTGAACTGTAAGTCACTTTTGTTCCACAATATTGTTTGCTGCATTCTAGATTGATCTGTGTGCTTTTGCTTCTTCCCCAGGATTAAACAACTATGCCACATTGCTTAAAACCATGCAGAGTAAGTACAAACATTTGATAAGAAAAGCTATTTTTTTTTTTAAGTCTTTGTGGGGGAAGAAATGGCATTGTACTTAGTGTACCTAGTGTATACATCTCATTGTAATGGTTAATTAAAAAATGGAAAAAAAAATAGAAAAACAGGATTGCCAGGGAAGAAAAAAAAAAAAAAATTAAGGACACCCCATGTACTCATACACATGTAAGTCAGGATTACCTTAGCCTGGTCTCTGTAATCATTAGAGTAATATGCTTATTAACTTGTTAGTTTAATTCATATATCATCAAAGTAAAACCCAAGTATCAAATCAAGAAAAAAATCACAAAATGATCGTTTTCTCTCTTTACCCTGAGCTAAGCAAGAAATCTTTCCAAACAGTATGAACTCACTGGTTTCCCCATAATTATACAGAACAAACTCTGCCATATAACTGGGAACTGGAGAGGTGAGGTCATTTTATCACTCCTTTAGAAAAAAAAAAAAAAAGTCTGCTAAAATCTGACTTCATTTGATTTACTCTCCAAGACTGTTTTTTATTAAATATGTTTGACTGCTATCTCTAATTAAATGTAGAATTAATTTTGGCAAACTAACCACAGATGCAGTTTATGTTCAATTTTATCAGACAGATTTATTTATAAGCTGTCAACTTCTTGAAAGACTTCATTTTGGAGAAGTTTTAAATTGCTAACAGTAGCTGTAAATGGAGCTACTGTTCTCTGGAACACTAAAGGAAAAGTATGCTATAAATGTCCATTCCATCTGTGAGGAATCATAAAACAATCACATTCCTTTATTTTTTTTTTTTTTTTCCTCCTTAGGACCTTTATTAAATTAGTTCAACTCAATTAAAAATAACTTCAAAAACATTTCAGAGCCTTTTGTTTCATCGAATACTTGGAACTCTCTGCACGGAACGTCACCCTTTTAACTAATCCCTTTTACTAAATGGAGGAGAATGGTGGTATTGTGACTTCAGACAGTGCTTTCAAGGGTCTCTACTGTACCGAATTGAGGTCACTGCAAGACAATACTCAACACCCAATAGCCATTCAAACATTCTTCACAACTCTATCAAACGTGTCTTTCTTTCTCTCACTCGCTTTCTCTCCTGGCAAACTCAGAGGACAATGGAAAAAGCCTCCAGCACCATTTATGGTCACCATATTTGCACATGACAAAGTCTATTCTTACTGGTTTGCCAACTCCCTCTAAAAAGAATGAACCCTGGGATAGATTTTCCCACCATTACTGTTATTCAAGCTTAGTTTGTATTTATTTTTGTTGTTGTTGTTAGAGGGCTGGTATGTGGCATTTGAGAAGCTGACTTGCTATTTTTGTGCATGTGTGTAACAAAGCAGAGACTAAATGAAGAATTAAATATGTCACATTATAGCCAGCATATGAATGATAGGGTGTATAATTTAGTATAAAACAGAGACAAATGATGAAACTGGAACTATTATACCTCCTCTTATTGTCTAGCATTAACAATATTATAAACTTTACTGTTTGTCTGTGAACCACCATTCCTGTGCCCCACAAGCCCTATTTAGTTTTGCTTGGGAGTTTTTATGGCTGCAGCCACAAACAAACAAAATCAATTGCTGTAAATTTTTCTCACCAGGGCTGCTCCTTTTTGAACGGGGGTGGGGGAGGTGGGGGGCTATGCAGAGCATCATCCTCCAAACAAATGAGAAAGAACACATCTTTGCAAGCTATGTGGTAAAGTTGTTATGATGAAGATTTTTATTTAATTAAGAATGGGATTTGTAGGACAATTAAGTGAGATGTAATATTCTTTGGAAGAAACAGTGCCCTTATTGGAAATACCATTTAAGTGGAATGAGGGCATTTGGAGTTGCACAGAGACTTGTTTCTATGGGTTTGTACAGTTACCGAAAAGGGAAAATACAAGGAAAATGTAGACACCTCAAATGAAATAAAGAAACATAAATTGTTTTTCTTAATGTTTTCTTTTCATTCAGGCCATACATATGAGTGCTGCTAAGATTAAATTAGATAATCCTCTCACCATTAATACACTTTCTACTTCCTTCCTTCCTTCCTTCTTGATCACAGTTATTCCAAGCCACTGATTATTAAGAGTATAAGCAGTTTATAAAGATTTTATATATAAAGATGTAATCACTAATTTATTGATAATAATGGCAACAAATTTCCCAGTTATTCTGAATGCTGCCCTAATATATAAAATGAGAGATCTTTCTAGTATTTCATCATATTAAATAAAGGAATTTCTGTAATTGCTTACATGTTTGATGACTATCTTTATAATACATACATTTTCATATTTTATGAAAACCAAAGCTACTTTCTGCACGCAAATGGCTGATAGTAATTTTTCATATATATTCCAATTATACAATAGCATTTTTGTTTAATTTTTTCCTTTCTATACACTATAAGACTGCTAAACAGAAGGCTGGCATACAAACCCACCAGCCATTCTCCGAAGACTGGGCAATCCACTTCTATAGAGAAAGCACTTCAGAAACCCAGGGAGGGGTTGTTTTGAGTCCAATCAACTTGACGACAGTGAGTTTTATAAGAAAGGTGGCATAGTGGTGGCACAGTAGTTAAGGTATCTGGCTGCTAACCTATCTGGTGGCTTGAACCTACCAGCTGCTCTGTGGAAGAAAGATAGGGCAGTCTGTTTCTGTAAAGATTTATAGCCTTGGAAACCCAATGGGGGTCACTATGAGTTGGAATTGGCTCAATGGCATGTGTTTTTATTAATATACTATAAGAGGGTCCCGGGGTGGCTCTAACATTTTATACTTGGCTGGAGACAAAAGTTGGTGGTTCAAACACACGCAACAGGACTATGAAAGAAAAGGTCTGATGACCTGCTTCTGTAAATGTTACAGTCAAGAAAACCCTATAAGCAATTCTACTCTGTAACATATATAATTTTCATAAGCTGAAATCAACTCTACAGCACAAGACAACAATCTCAACAATATTTACTATAAGAATAAGCATTACATAGCTAAGTAAGGAAGCTTCTTCCTACAGTAAGATGTGGCTGAGTGGTGGAAACAGCTAACATGCTTGGCTGCTAACTGAAACATTGAGGGTTCAAGTCTACCCAGACACACCTCAAAAGAAAGCCCTGGCCATCTACTTCTGAAAAATTGGTCACTGAAAACTCTATGAAACAGACACTTATGGGGTTATTATGAGTCAGAACTGACTTGATGGCAGATAGAAATAGGTGTTGAGTACCTTTTGCAAAATTTGTTTTTACAGTATTTGTTAAACATATGCTATCTGACAGCTATTGTATCAGATAATGGTACAGTACACATTGAAGATGTCTTAAAGCAATTTACAATCTGTTGCGAAAACATAAAATTAAACAATTAAAATCACTTACACCATGTAAGGGATGTAAATATGCAAAGAGGTATAAGAGTCCTTTCATTTTACAAGTCAAAAGTGTAAATTCCCTAAACTATGGCAGGCATATTGAGTGTGACATACCGAGGTTATTGAGGATTTATCCGAAAGGCTTCATGCTAAGTGCATTAGGGTTTAAAGGTGGAAAACATTCAGTTGACCTTTTGCTTAGGTTAGGAAAGGGGAAGGGGGGAGTAAGAAGCAAACAAAAAAAATGACCAAAAAGGGAAACAAAGTGTGCAGATCATTATAGGGAATAACTAGTGGCCCAATTTGTCTCAAATGAGACTATTCATGTGTGATTGGAGTGAGATAGGTCTGGAAATCTAGGCTGGGTCATAGATGTTAGCCATAGGTACAGTCGACTGATGAAAGGAGAGAGGGAGCTGTGCAACTAATCCCAGGATTTCAACTGGGAAGGAGTGAGAGTACGGTGTTTCATCAGTGCAAATGGAAAGGAAGAGTTGGGTTAGAGAGAGAACAAATCTGTATGGTTTAGAAGCCAGATACAGTGGCCAAGACGGTAAAGAGAATCAATGTGATCTCAAAGGCTGGCTGTATCTATAAGGTTGAACGTTATGAAATTGTTAACTGGATATATCCAAGTGATTTTTCTGAATGGAGGTGGTGCACAGGGAGAAGACAGATATAGGGAGAAAAAATTGGATGATGTGTAGCTTCAGGAAGCAGTAGGATGAAGTAGAGTCAGCAAAGTGCTTAAGTGAGACAGTCACCATATAGACAGGATTCAGTTTTTTTCATAGCTCTGAAAATGTGAGAGGGCTCCTGGCTTTTTCTCTAGTGCTGCTATTGTTGTTGTTACGTGCCGTCGAGTCGGCCCTGACTCTAATGCCAGCTTCAATATATAACAGATTTCATATTTTGTGTGTCTCTCTGAGCCTAAGATTCCTTATTTCACTACTGCACTGTCCTTTAACTACAGCCCTTATGTGTATCATTCTTTCAAATGAAATTTTTCTTTAAAATATCACTTTATGTATTTTATTTCAGAATTCATTATATCTGAAAAATATCAAAAATAAGTGAAATGATAATAAGATCCATTTCAACAATTCAAACATCCAGTCATCCTTCCAGTTACAATAGCCTGGTAGTTATTATCAACTACCATTATTAATTTGCTTGGTAAAGTAGAGGGCCAACGAAAAAGAGGAAGACCTTCAACGACATGGAATGACACAGTGACTGCAATGATGGGCTCAGGTATGGGAAGATTATGAGGCTGGCACAGGACTGGGCAGTGTTTCACTCTGTTTTACATGAATCTGTTCGCTATGAGTCAGAATCGACTCAATGGCACCTAACAACAACAACAACCTTCATTAACTTAAAGAATGGTCCTCACTAGGCAGTTTCTATTCATGTTTTATCTCCTATTTTATTCTGTAACTCCAGTGGAAACTCAACAGGAATAAATTGTTTCCTTTAAGTCATTTGAGAGTTACCTTATTATGGATAGCCCTTTCCTATCTCTCTGTATTTTACCTTAATTAATATGAATGCCAAATCTTAAGCAGAGCTATCTTTCTGGTGATTGATAAGTTTAAATACTAACAATCATGCTAAAAGGAGCATAAAAACGGTCCTTTGGATATTTGCTTTCTTCACTTGTTATCTACCCAGAAGGAATACTGGAATACTATTAACGTCATATTATCATCATACCAATATGGAAAACAGATTGACTTCAAATGCCAAAAAGACCACCTGAAAAAAAAGTGGTGATGTGTTCTTATCTAGAATAAGAATAAAAACAGCTAACATATTAAGCCACCACTATCATAAATGGTACTGCTGTGTTCAAATTTAAAAAAAAAAAAAACTTTCAATTTACCTTGTCCAGCAATCAAGAGCATGGACAGGAAAGGGTAAATGTCAGCACTGTTCATCCCTATCCAATCTCCCAACCAATAATTTTTGTGCCATGTAAAAACTAAACCCATTGCAGTGGTTCTGGCTTACTCCTTGCCAGGAATCCTAAGCCATGTGTTATATATACAAGATCTCAGTTAATTTTCACAATGGCCATTTAAGATAGGCACTGTTATAGTGCCCTGCTTCAACAATTTCTCTCAGAAAGATCAGCACAAGTCCAGACCTCACGAGGTGGAGTTTAAAGATGTCCCAAATGTCCAAACTACATGCCACTCCATTGTTTCAGACATTAACTCCTCCTCCTCCTCCTCCCAGTAATTCCCCCCATCTAAGGGTTTTGTATTTCACTGTAACGCCTCACAGAACTCACAGACACCCAAGGGATGGTCTCAGGTAGTAGTGGTGGAGGCTGGCGAGTCCCAGGTCCATGAGTAGGTCTGGAGGATCCTCCCAATCCTCGGGGTTTGATAAACCTCGATCAGCAGATCAGAGAATGGCTGCTGTCCCAAATCCAGGGGTGAGATGAGGATGAGCCAAAACACAGAACCAGAGCAAGAGGAGGGCGAACCTTCCCAGGAGATTCATAAGTACACCCTCAAGAAAGCTAAGGGTGGTGATTTGAGTTATACCCTCCAGCAAGGCAGGACTCAAGATACATTCCACCTGTGTTGCTTCAACAGCAATAACCCAAGTGGATGGCTTTAACAATCAGCAGCTACTCAATTGCTCAAGGCAAATCCCACCACAGAGCCTTGTTGTTGTTGTTGTTATGTGCCGTCGAGTCGGCCCGACTCATAGCAACCCCTCCTTGGGTTTCCGAGGCAGTATCACTACAGAAGTAGGATTGCCCAACCTTCCTTCCAAGGAGTGGCTGGTGGGTTTGAACCGCCAGCCTTCTGGTTAGCAGTCAAGTGCTTTAGCCACTATGCTACCAGAGCTCCTTCCCAGTTATTATAGGGAACGACTACTACCAGCTGCCCAGCCAAGTCCACACCTGACCTTAACTACCACACCACCCCAAATAGGCATGGATAATAGGATTTTCAATACATCTTACATCACAGAATGAAGGACAATGGCTAGAAGGGCCGCATCAAGCAATTCACAGCATTGCACCCCCTGGCTCTACTAGCCATTATCCCTCTCATACTTAAAAGATTAATTTGCCCCTCCCACTCATATCATCAGTCCCAAGATCATTAACAATTAGTCTTTCAGTAAGGCAAAGAGTCCTCAGGGTGAGATTATTCAGATACCAGCCATTCAGGTCTCCTGTATTTGTCCATCTGATCCCAAAGTTTTTCTCGTTATCATCCTTATGGAATCTGATAATATCTAACTTAGATAATATTATTCCCTTGTTCTGAGCCTATCTTTACGTATTAGCATAATGTTGGATTTCCCCTGCTGCATAACCCATTTATTCATTCCTTTACCTTAAGCTGTTATTTCTCCCTCCTTCCATTTGTCATTTATTTTTACCCAGACTTTCCCACCTTGGGAGGGGACATCAAGTTCAGCTGTTGTGCCTATCCAGATTTTTAGTAGCAAGATCAGTCTAGCAAGTGCTTCCCCCTCAGTCCACTCCCATTCATGCTGAGTATGGTTACACTCGTACAAAACTAGTGGGCTATCTCAACCACTGGGGAGGACGGTAGTATTCACTGTCAGCCCTAGTTTGGCCAGATGGGGAGAAGGTACAATCCATCCCCCATAAGGGCCTTGGGAATTCTGGCATACAGGTTCAGAGATATAGACACAGTTTCTTGCTTAGGAATCACCCCAGCCTCTGGCACCTGCAGCTGCATACCAGGTCCAGGGACCACAGCTTCTGGCAAGAAGAAAGCAATGTTAGGTGATGTGGAGAAAAACTGTACGGTGGCACACCGGCATCCTACCCCACTCTTTCTTCCCTAGATACCCCCAAAAAGCGTAGGAATCTGTCAAATGGTGATTCTCCCTTCACCCTCCTCATGTTGAGTGTGAGCACATATTCATGAGGGCATGTGAGCCAGCCCTTTAGGCCTTTATCTCCCCCAGTTTTAGATAACCAATGTTTCAATTGCCCATTCTAGTTCTCTATCAAACCATTACTTTGAGGATGGTATGCAACATGGTATATCCACTTAATATGATGTTTTTTGGCTCATTGCTGTACCCTATGGGATGTAAAGTGCATTCCTTGGTCTGAGGAAATATAACTTGGTGGCCCAAATTGGTACAGTATCTTTTGTTCCAATCCTTTAATGGTGTTTTTGGCATTTGCATCTGTCACAGGATAAGCAAAGCCCAGTTCAGAGTAAGTATCTATTCCTGTAAGGACCCATTTATAGCCACCTGGAGCCACTGGTGTCATTGGTCCTATATAATCAACTTACCAGCTATGGGCAGGGCCTTCCCCCCAGGGAATCTGCCCTATAGCCATCTGTAACTTCTTTCTTGCTGACAGAGCAGTCCTTATTGGCATTTTGTGCCTGAGAGGGTAAAGAGGGATGTGCCTCAATTCAGCCCATCTCTGCATTGCTGCAGCACCCCCATATCCACTCATCTCATGAGCCCAACTGGCTACCTCAAGGGAGCGTACCAACATATCCACTTGCTGGTTCCAATCACCTTCTGATCCAGGAAGGGGATTCTTCTGATGTGCATAGACATGGCTTACTCTAATGCAACCTCTGAACTCCAAGAGTGCTTTCCATAGGTCCATGCCCCACAGAGGGGTCCCCTTAGTAGTCCAATTTTCCATCGCCCATTTGCCTGAGCATATAGTCAGGCCATTGGTGACTACCCATGAATCAGTGACAATCCAAACATATGGGCTCTCACCATTG
Source organism: Orycteropus afer afer (assembly GCF_000298275.1). Lineage (NCBI taxonomy): Eukaryota > Metazoa > Chordata > Mammalia > Tubulidentata > Orycteropodidae > Orycteropus > Orycteropus afer. The sequence continues at coordinate 1,109,415 of NW_006921758.1, read as the reverse complement.
CCCAATTCTTCCATGACAGCTAAGAAGACAGCATGCAGTTCGGCCATTGGGCTGACCTGTTTTTACCTTCTTCAATAAAGGTCTTTCCATCTGCTGGTCTTAATGTAGCAGCTTTCCGTGTCAGCTGTTGTCCATGTATCCTGGAGCTGCCATCTGTGAACCAAGCAGCCTTCTGTTGATCCATAGAAAGTTGTTCATATGGCACTGTCCATGTGGCAATGGGTTCTGGCAGCTTCTCGGGTGGTTCCAGGGTAGGACCTATAGGAAAAGAGGCTACCTGCTCATGGATACCATGAGTGCCTCCTCACATCCTTCCAGTTGTTGTTCTTGAATAAACCATTTCCATTTTATTATGGAACTATTTTGAGCACCACCTTCCTTACTAGAGTGTTTCTCTGACATCACCCAACACTTTATGGGTATTTCAGGTCTCATAATAATTTTATGCCCTTCTGTCATTGAAGCAGTCTCAATCAATGCCCAATAGCAGGTAAGCAATTGCCTTTCAAATGGCGTGTACTGTGCTGCAGCATCTGGAAATTTTCTAATCCAGAATCCTAGTGGTCATCGTAGGGCAGCATTCTCAGATTTTTGCCATAAGGTGCAATAACCACTTGTAGTAGACACCTCCAAAATCATGTCTGAATATGGATCATAAGGACCTAGAGGCAAGGACAGTGAGACCACTTTCTGTATTTCAGACATAGCCTGCTGTTGTCCCAGCCCCCACTCAAATGCACTTTTCCTCCTAGTGGCTTTATGGATGTTGTTGTTGTTATATGCTGTCCATTCAGACCAAACTCAGAGCAACCCCTCCTTGGGTTAACAAGGCAGTATCACTACGGAAGTAGATTGCCCAACCTTCCTTCCCAGGAGTGGCTGGTGGGTTTGAACTGCTAGCCTTCTGGTTAGCAGTCAAGTGCCTTAGGCACTATGCGACCAGAGCTCCCAGCTTTATTGAGAGGAGCCAGCAATACACCCGGATGTGGAACTTGTGTTCTCCAGAATCCAAATAAACCAATTAAATGTAGGGCTTCCTACTTTTAGTCTTGGGGGTAGGTAGTGACAGCAACTTATTTTTGGTTACCTGTGGAATGTCATGGGTGGCTCCTGCCCAAGTTATTCCCAAGAATTTCACTGCTTGGGCAGGGCCCTGGATTTTTTCTGGATTCATTAATCCATCTCTATTGGTCATGTGAGCCACCACTGTTTTCAAATCTGCCCTAGCCTGTTCTTCTGTGTTTGATATCAACATAATGCCATCAATGTAATGTCAGTCTCCATAAGCCATCTGCCATCTACCATACTTGAAATCTGCACCAAGTCCAAGTCTCTCCCAACCCAGCCATGACAGTAAGCTGATGAATTCAAATAACCCTGGGGCAAAACTCTGAAAGTATAGAGAGCCTTCCAATGTGAAAGCAAACTGTGACTGACTCTTTTCCGAGACTGTGTTGTTGTTGTTGCTATATGCCATTGAGTTGGCCCCGACTCATAGCGATCCCTCCTTGGGTTTCCAAGGCAGTATCACTACGGAAGTAGGATTGCCCAAACTTTCTTCCAAGGAGTGGCTGGTGAGTTTGAACCACCAGCCTTCTGGTTAGCAGTCAAGTGCCTTAGGCACTATGCTACCAGAGCTCCCTTTCCGAGACTGGTATGGAGAAAAAGTCATTTGCAAGATGACTGAGTACTACTCTCCTTTGTCCTGTTGTATTTTCTGCACCACCGATACCATGTCTGGAACAGCTGAAGCCACTGGTGGCACTACTTTATTTAGGCCTTGGTAGTCTACTGTCAGTCTCCATAAGCCATCTGCCTTTTTCACAGGCCATGTAGGGCTGTTACACAGAGAATTTGTTGGCACCAACACTCCAGCCTTCAGCATGTCTTTTTTAATCAAAGCACTAATTTCCTTCTGTCCACCAGGTATCCTATACTGTTTCAAGTTAACAATCTGAGTGGGTTCAGGCAAATCTAATGGTTCCCATTTAGCATATCCAATCAATACTGGCCTAAGGGCAGACTTACACGCCTTCAGTTTTACAATATCAGGTACAGGGAGATTTCTCCAATTAGACATACTATCCATACCAATAATACATTCAGGTAAAGAGATGAAGCTACTTCATACAACATCTGTTTAAATCTTCCAATTCTCATCCAAACTTTCTCCTTAGTCCCATCAACTGTTGCATTCCCTTATCTCCCTAGTCTAACCTTAGGCGCCTTCAATATTTCATTGACAGGTTTTGGGAAGACAGTGCATTGGGCTCCTGTGTCCAGAAGTCCCAAGAAGGTCTCTTCCCCACCCCCAGGCCATTTTACCCACACATTTGCATATGGCCTCAGGTCCCCTGCTGGGGGCTGGACTAGAAGACCTTGGGCCTCCTGTCAGTCTCTGGCTTCATCAGTTAGCTGAGTCTCTGCTTCAACTGGTCCCAGGTGGGAGTTCCTATTATTAAATTCCTCCTGAGTGGAGTGAATAGAACGAACTTGTCTAGGCCTCCTTAAGGTGGGGGGACCAGAAGGAGTTTCCATTGGTCCACCCATTCTCCTGTAGTGCTGCATTACCAGCCTTGTCTCAATTCCATCAATGTCTGCTATATTCATCCCATTCCTTAACAACCATCGAAGAATCTCCGCGCTGCTGAGATGAGTTCTTTCCCTATTGCCCCTTTCCATTCTCCTATTAATCACTCTTCTGGCATTTGTAAGATCCATGCAGGGAAGTTGTGCTAATAGAACTGACATGGGTTCTCGAATTGTTGCTTTGTTTTGCAACAGCAGAGTTATATAGGGTGTCCATGTAGAAGGGGCTCCCTTGATTTCCATATCTGCCATGACCTGTGTAAGGGGCATTCTCATTGGGTGATTCCCAATCACCATAAAGCCATTCCAGCATGGCCTGCATAAATAGCACATTAGCTGCTTCCTCTGGAGTGTTCCAGTGGGTATTTAGAGGGGGAGAGGGGCAGTTTCCCTTCTCAGGATACACAAACCTGACTGCAAATTGTATCCATTCCAACAGACTGGAATATAATCCCCCTCTGGGTTACTGGAAAATAACCCCCCTCTGGGTTAACCTGCCCTGTAAATGGATCTTGGATCAATATTTGTGCCTGTTCCATAGTGAGTTGTGGGTCTTGCATCAATCCAAACATACTCTTCCTCTCTGCAATATTCAAAACTAAATATGCCGCCCCTAAATTAGTCACTCTCACGATCCGTTTTAGTAAAGGTTCCTCAGGAAGCTGATGATACCCATCTACAAACTGAAGCAGCTCTTTCACACTATACCCTCTGCTTTTAATGGTTTATTGGTTCTGCCCTTTCCCTTCCTGGACTACCTTTTTGGTGACTAGTGGTTGTACTGGTACTGCCTGTTGTTCTGACATAATTTTTCCTTTTTGGTTAGGCCCTGAAACTAAGGGTCATAGCTCTAATTGGACTAGATCAGAGCTTGATTCAGTGCTACAACCCGGATCTACACTCTTTTTCCCTGCCATTGCAGCTATTGCTGATAATAGCAATCCAGGAACTGTTATGTCTCGCCTTTTCCTCATCATTCTGTACTTCCATATACAAGCAACCAGCCAATTCCTCACAAGTTAGATTCACCTCTCCTAAATCCCATGAATAGCTTTTGCCTTGGGTGACTGATCTCAACAAACAAGCTGCTTCAATCTATGGGTGTCTAACTTTCCTATTTATCTCCTTTCTCCCAAAACCACATATTCCAGCGAGCCTGGACCATTACAGTGAATCCCACCATTCTGACACCAATTCCTTGAACAATTTCTCTCAGAAAGATCAGCACAAGGCCAGTCCTGATGAGGCAGAGGTTAAAGATGTCCCAAATGTCCAAACTACTGTGCCACTCCATCATTTCAGACATTAACTCCTCCTCCTCCTCTCAGTAATTGCCCCCATCTAAAGGTTCTGTATTTCACTGTAATGCCTCACAGCACTCACAGACACCCAAGGGATTCTCTCAAGTAGTAGGGGTGGAGGCTGGCAGGCTGGCAAGTCCCAGGTCTGTGAGTGGGTCTGGAGGATCCTCCCAATTGTCAGGGTTTGATGAACCTCAATCAGCAGATCAGATGACGGCTACTGTCCCAAATCCAGAGGTGAAATGAAGATGAGCCAAAACACAGAACCAGAGCAAGAGGAAGACAAACCTTCCCAGGAAATTTGTAAGTATACCCTCAAGGAAGCTAAGGGTGGTGATTTGAATTATACCCTCCAGCAAGGCAGGACTCAAGATACATTCCACCTAGGTTGCTCCAACAGAAATAACCCAAGTGGATGGCTTTAACAATCAGCAGCTACTCAATTGCTCAAGGCAAATCCCACCACAGAGCTGACTCCCAGTCATTATAGGGAACAGACTACTACAAGCTGCCCAGCCAAGATGACACCTGACCTTAACTACCACACCACCCCAAACAGGCATGGATAATAGGATTTAAATACATCACAGAATGGAGGACAATGGCTAGAAGGGCCACATCAAACAATTCACTGCATGCACATTATACAGAGATAAACTAACTTGTCCAAGGTCATGGCTAGTCAATGGATACATCAGAATTATTTGGTAGGCTATCTAACCTCAAAGCTCTTATTCTTATCTACAATGTATTACTTCCAGGATCAATATGTTACACATAGATTTTATAATTTTACATAATGATATTTTCTTAATGGTTTAGCTATAATGTATATGTCTGATCCGTCATGAGCTGAATAAGCCCACATATGTACTATAACCTACTGTTCTTTAAATATAAGTACAGCCTAGTAAGTAGGAGGACAGGGATATTTAGGACTGTTACACCAATGTTTTCAATCTTCTCATATATGAAAGAAGAAAAGATTCTTCATTTTGGAAAAAAATTTTATAACTGACAGAAAAGAAAAACTACTACTGATTTCAAAATGGGCAAAGAAATTAACTCTAAAAATATCCCTCCTCTCTGACACCCTTCTCAAAATAAAACCTTACTTGGCACACTTAAATCAGTTTTAAAAAAAAAAAAATTCCTAAGGTAAGATCAACACTGAAAGCTGTCCACACAGGTGAGCGTATACTAAAATATATTTGAATTACACTCAAGATATTTTACTTGGTAGTAAAATACGTCTTAATGTACTTCTTAATTCAAACTAGTTTTGCCAAATGCAAAATTTTCTTTTAAGTTGTTAAGAAAACCAAGAGTATTCAAAATATTTTTTGAAAAAAAACATTCTACCTATTACTGTCTATGTTTCCAGTGGAAGCATTTGCAAATACAATTTGATTGTTAAGTGAGAGAAAATATTGATCTTTTTTTTTCCCCCCATTGTCAAAATAAAACCCTTAGTAAAGAAACTCCTGGTCGGAAATAAGTGTAAACTTCCTAAGTATTGGGTATAATCAGTATTTATTGCAGGCTACATAGAATCTTATCTTCTTTTCCTCTCCTTCAGATATGATCACAGTAACAACTCAGGAGGCAGTGCTAAATACCTATACAGAAACTCAAACCCATTGCCATTGACTTGATTCTGACACAGAGTAGAACTGTCCCATAGGGTTTCCAAGGCTATAAGCCTTTACAGAAGTAGACTGCCTCATCTTTTTCCCATGGAGTGGCTGGTGGGTTCCAACCACCAATCTTTTGGTTAGCAGCTGAATGCTTTAAATACTATGCCACCAGAGCTCCTAAAGTACTTAACTTATAAAAATGTGAGGAGAATGGTAAATTGATTTGCTTGTTTTTAAAGTAATCTTAAACATATAGACTTTAGATTATAGAATTTAGTAAACACAGAAAGATGAAGTAGAAGAGCAAATTGTCATGTCTTATGAAAAATAAGTTTCAATATAAATTAATCAAGGTGTTCAGAAGAAATTTTCAAAAATGATTTCCTCTGCTGTTTCACTCACAAAGAAAATTTTATTTTAAAATTCATTATTTTTTACTTATTCATTTCTAATAACCCTTGGTGGTGCAAAATGTAACCTTCTCAGTTGCTAACTGAAAGAGTGGAGGTTTGATTCTATCCAGGGGCACCTAGGAATAAAGTCCACATGATCTACTTCTGAAAAATCAGCCACTGAAAATCCTATAAAGCACAGTCTACTATGACCACATAGGTCAGCATAAGTTGGAATCAATTAAAAGGCAACTGTTTTAGTTTAGTTTTTTGATAGTTGCCTGTACAGAATCTGCATGGCCCAACAAACTCAGTGGATTATCAAAACTTTCAATTAAGACAATTATGGTTTTCTTTTTTATGTTATTTTATTTTTAATTAGTCACTATGCACCTGGAGAAGGATATCCTGCTTGGTACAGTAGAGGGTCAGCAAGAAAGGGGAAGACCTCAGTGAGATGGACTGAAACAGTGGTTGGAATGATAGGCTCAAGCACAGCAAGGACTGTGAGAATGTCACAGGACCAAGCAGTGTTTCGTCCTGTTGTACACAGATTCACTATGATTGAGAGCTGACTTGGTGGCACCTAACAACAACAACAACATGCAAATCCACCAAGGCGGTAAGAATTTCCAACTCAAGGAAGACATAACTGTAAAATATGAAAACACAATAAAATATTCAAGGTTTCAAAAATGTTACATTCATGTATTCAATGGATCTTTAATTTTGTCTTGAGTGATATTTCCAGAATGTTTCTGAAAGTACCAATCAAATACAGAGTCCCAAGATCTTAACGAAAATGACATAGAAATACAATGTCTTCACAAAATTTAGAGTGCCTCTTCCTTCAATTATTTAAATACATTTTTAATTAACTTACTACCTAAAAAAAACTTCATTGCCCTCTATTCAGGTCCAATTAATAGCAACCCCTCCTTGGGTTTCCGAAGTGGTATCACTACGGGAGTAGATTGCCCAAGCTTCCTTCTGGGGAGTGGCTGGTGGGTTTGAACCACCAGTCTTCTGGTTAACAGTCAAATGCCTTATGCACTACACCAACAGAGCTCCCAACTAGGGCCACCATATATGATTCTTCATGTATTAGTTATTCTACAATCACACATTTAAAGAATTATCAACTGCAATTTAGTAAATACATATTATAATTGCTTTTTATTATATTAATCAATAGTGATAATAATCATAGTTCTAATTCTAGAAATTTTTAAAATTTTAATCATATCTCATGCATGAAATGTGTGAGGACACAATAGGCCTTATTGACAAATTTTCAAAAAGATTTTATGCTTTAATTGTGACATCCACCCTGCACGGATATTTAAAAGAATAGCATGAAGAATTAAATACCCTTTATCTTTATTACTTATCTCTTGTTTCTATTTTTACCTTGTGTTTTTATTAAAGTGCATGGGGTAAAACCAATAAGGTTCTTTGTCTACATGTGCCAGGCAGGTTTACTTGTTTACCAGGGTATACAGATCTACGTGAGGAGGCTCAGATTATTTTACCTTTAATAAAAAAATTAAAATGGTAGATCATATGCTTTTTATTTCAGCTGAGAGCAAGTGCTCTGGAAAAGAATTACAAATGTGGTATGGTGAGGATGCAAATTAAGGTATAACTTCAAATTAAGGAATAACCTCAGATTACAAAATTATGAGATCTTACAAATTTTTTGCATTTTTTTTTTTCAATTTACTACTGTAGATAAGATACTTAGAATATGTATGGGGGGAGATCACATTCCTCTTATCTAGGAGTTGATTCTTAATTTTTTTTTAATTGAAAAATTTCCTTTTAAAATAAAGAAGAGGGTTGTTGTTTAAAAATACACTGCTGTAAATATTAACATCCTCTATTTATTTCTTCTAACAAGAACCAAAAAGAAAAACAAATTTTGTTTCCCTTACTTACTAATTAGAGCTAACCTGGTTTCGAGTGTAATGAAGAGGACCCAAGAAATTGTCCTTATTGTTCTTGCAAAAAGTGGGTCTTTACTGGTATCTCAGAAATAGGCTAAACATTACCAGCAGGCACTTGCATCCCCCAGGAAGGCTATGTATGAGTCACAGGTAAGACTCTCTGCCCTTACATTTTAGAAATATTGAAAGGAAGCACAAATATCCCTTTCATAAATCTCACCTTTTTTATTTTAATCAAGGTGTGTTGACACAGGGCTATTGAATCAAAAACATATTGATCATACATCCTGTTCAGCATCAATCTAAAGGAGAAGGCAGACTTTAGATAAACAAAATTCATTCTGAAGATAGATTTTTCCTTGTTCCCTGTAATTAAGAGCTAAGAATAAGCAGTCTTACATTTATCTACAGTTGCTATTTATATAATATAGTAAAAGTATCTCATTTATATAAGAACAATATCACACTGTCATTGATTAGATTCAGACTTACAATAATATCAACAATTTCTGCTACAGAAAGTTGCTTTACATAGGCTTTTATAGACACCAAGGTACTCTTCTCCAAACAAAACTAGTGCTTCATGAAAAGGTAAAAAAAACACTAGCTGATGAACAGAGGAAGCACCAAAAGAAAACTCACATATGGATTTCATTACTTGAATGATATGCATAATCTGGAGAGATGATATTAATGAACATATTTTGGGTGACTTATTAAACCCTAAAACGCTATGGTGGCATAGCAGTTAAAGCATTCAGCTCCTAACCAAAAGGTCCACAGTTCAAACCCACCAGCGCTCCATAGGAGAAAGATGAGGCTGCCTTCTTCCATAAAGACTTACAGGATTGGAAACCCTATGAGGGTTCCCTACTCTCCACCAAAGGCTTGCTCTGATTCAGAATTAATTAGATGGCAGTGGGTTTTTTGGTTTATTAAACTCTAAACACTAAGTTTAGTCTTTCCTTCTATCCAGCCATCCTCTAATCACTTCAATTTCACGTGGGCTGATGCGCTCATCTGAATAACAGCTATAGATATATAATACATCATATATTATATAGTATATACATTATATAGTATATAATACATCAATTTAACCCTTAAATCAATTGTTCTCAAATGTTTCCACCCCAACAAAGTCAAGAGACTTATACAAGTCTATTGGTAAAAATGGTATATTATCACAATAAGTATAAATTTAGGACATATTATTGGAATAGAAGTATAATTTCAAAAGTACCTTCCTCTTCCAGTTTTTGGAATCACACCCATAAGAATGATGTATCTAAAGGTTAAGAATCATTGGCATTAGAAATCACCTAAAAATTCTACTTTGTAATCATTCTTACTTAATTTATTTAGGAATAAAACTAAGTGTTTCTTTATCAAATTTTATTCCTGAAATGCCTATAATAAAATCGCTGATGACTCGTTAAAAAGTACTTAGATGACACCAGTAATGTACTCTTGGTTGCAAATAAAAAATATTGGTATTCATCCAAAAGTCAGTAATATTTCTATATAAAAATGTCCATATATTTCAGAGGATAAAAATATTAGGTAAGTGGGAAGATAAGAGAAATGTAGTTTGTAGTTAATCAGTAATTCCTTATTTTAGTTGTTGCTTCTAACAAATTCCTCCATATAAGGAAAATGTAGATTTTTCTGCTTCCATCCTAAAAAACAAAGAATGATCACTACTCCCTTCCCCCAGTTTCTATATACAGTCACTAAAATCCATCTGTATTACAGTATCTTTAAAACTGATAACTTTGCCAAATATAGTCCCATAAATTGATATACTGGAAAAACTGGTGTGAATATTTTAATAGCTTGTCATTCTAAAGAGTAAGCTTGTATTTATATAGGAGCATTAGTAATATATATACATCTAGATGTATGTGTGTGTGTGAATACATATATATATATATATATATATATATATATACACATATATACATATGTATGCATAGAAAAATTTAGCTAAGTAGAAAAATTAAATGTTTGTTAAATTATTTTTATGTACACACTCTAAGCTATATTGTCATCTTTGATAAATGTGGGAAATTGAGTCACAGCAGTACCGCCTAGGTGATAACCAAACAGCATATGACAAAGAGCAGAAAGATGGTAACGTGCCCATGCCTTATGTGCTTTCCCCTCTGGTCTAAACACCATATTGTCATAGAGATGCCTATAAGGAATTCTTTAAGATGAGACCTTAATAGTAAAAGCAAGTAAAAGAAAGATGTACTTGGAATGTGGGAATTCTTAGCTGTCATATTTCCTTCTTCATTTCCAGGTTAGTTGGCTCCCCACAAGTGTTTGCTATAATAAGAGTCATAAAATGGTTCTAATGGCTTTTTGCAGACATTATACTACCTATATTATATGAAGTGTGTATGTGTTATTTTTCCTTCAATAAAAGGAATTGATACAAAAGACCAGGAACTACAATTTAAGGGTAATGAACCAGTCTCCACAAAATGGACATTTTAATAACTAAAAGTTTTATATCATTAAGAAAATCATATTTGATTTACAAATACCTAGAATTCCTAAAAATATTGGTATTCATTCAGAAAATGTACAGTATTCCATGTTTTAAATGTACTTTTATTAAAGTATTTTCCATCTCTTTGGTTAAAGAACTCAACTGATAACCAAAAGGTCTGTGGTTTGAAACAACCAGCTGCCCTGCAGTAGAAAGATGTGGCAATCTGCTTTCATAAAGACTAAAGCCTTGGAAACCCTGTGGGGGAGTTCTACTCTGTCCTATGGGGTCGCTATGAGTTGGAATGGACTTAACGGTAATGGATAGATCTTGAAAAGGAAACATCCCATCTATAATTTACAAGTGCCCTCTCCAAATCATTTACTTCAAACTCAGTGAAAGTAATGACTTACTTCATTTTGGAATAGTAGCTGGCTAATGAAAGGGAAGCATAAACTCATCCCCTCACATTTCTATGCTATCCCTAAGAACACTACTAGAATTATAAAGTGTCCTTTCTTATTGTTTGGGTAAAGGCCACTGACTCAATCACCCCAAGAAGTCAAAGTGATACATATAATGTCAGTAAGTGAGACAATAAAATTACATATTGGTACAACTGTATGTAAAAAATCATAAAAGAAAATGACTATATGATCAAGGATTCTCATCGAGGAAAAAAACTCAAAATTGAGCCAGGTTTATTGTGTAATAATAGTTTCATTATTTTTATTAACAACTTAATTTTCCCACTATACTATTGATGTAAGAGACAGCAAGGTCTGTGCCATAGTACTTGCAGGGAAATTGGCAATATGCTATAGGCTTCCAATCTGAAAGCACATCATGAGATAGTGGGGGAATGACATTTGCAGACAGAATAAATTACATAACACTGAAACATCTGAACTAGAGCTCTCAGCACTGGGGAGGGGTGTAGTTAAGGAAGCTGAAGAACACCTGACAAACAAGGCTGCTTTTTGTTTTTCAAACCTTTGAGTTGACAGAGAACTGTCGACACCTTATGGAAAAACCTGTAAAAATATTCCAGTAGGCAAGAGTTCTGTTGCTATATTTTCTGTATTTCCTTTCTTTTCATTGTCATTCAGAATCACTTCTGAAGACAAAGCCCAAGCATATCCTGAAGTTTGGTCCTATGTTCTCCCATTCAAAAAATAAACTTGCTTTGTGACGCTGTCTGACAAGAAATCTCAGTGATACGTGACTTCTCAGAGAAATAAACAGAAAGTATTGATGTTTTTAAACATCAGAGGACTTAGATTTAAGCTGGAACACGATAATAAAATACAGAATGAATGACATATAATTCTAAATTGGCAAAATTATGATACAATGTCATCTCCATATACTATATCACTGGTGTTATCCTGGTTTAAGGTAATGGCAAAATTTGAAAATTAAGAAGCTTCTAAAGTAGAAAATAAAAATGAGAATAAAAAAATAAAGTTGTATACAATTAATAGTGGATATTATTTTATAATAAATTTTAATAAAATAATCATACAATGGAGTGAAATAGAGCAAACTGCAGAACCTATTTACTCAATTATAAGAAACTCATACTGACTGAAAATATAATGTGTTCCTTTAACTAAATCCAATCATTCAAGCTTTGATATCTGAGAGACCTAGTTATTTCAAGGCTTTGGAGACCATCTAGTTATTTTTTTTTTCTATTTCCTTCCATTTCCACCTCGCCGCTCCTTTTTCATCTACTGAAATTCTACTCATCCACTTCGTGAAAGCTCCCCCAGTCAGACTACTAACACCATCCAAGATACTGCCTGATAACCAGTCTCTGCCTGATTCTTTCAGGGATAGATGTTTATGGTTTAACAAAGCATATATTTATATACTACTCAACATGGAAAATTCTTCCTTACATTGTGCCAAACTGAACACCCTATAATTTTATGCATGAATCCAATGAACATTTAAAGAGCAACACCTATATAGGCTTAAAAATAGTTATGAGGAATAATGTGAATAATGTACAATCACTGGCCTGGGGAAATTCCTTTTTCCTCTGAGTCTTTATATAATGTGGGATAATTACAGCTATTGAAAACTATAGAAAACTCAAAGAAGAAAACATTGATAATCCATAACCTAAAGCTCAAATGGACACTATTAAGGTTTTGGGACACTTCTTCAAATCCCTTCGATCTCTATCTTTTCTCTCAATCAGAAGCTATTTCACCTGCTCACTGCTAATTACTTTCAACAAGAACACATGCACCTGGAATACTGGAGCCAAAATGCGAAGCACATTTGACCTTAAGAAGGTGAGTTTACAAGGACTTGGATGTGGCTGTACTTCTCTGATTAATTTGTCTTTCTTCTCTGAGGAGACATTACTCCATTCTAGGGAAGCTACACAATACCCATCTGTCAGTTTGGCATACTGTGGTGACTTGCATGTTGCTATGATGGTGAAAACTATGCCACTGGTATTTCAAATACCAGCAAGGTCACCTATGCTGGACAAGTTTCAGAAGAGCTTCCAAACTATGACAGACTAGGAAGAAAGGCCTAGTGATCTATTTCTTTTTTTTTCTTTCTTTGTGATTTGGGTGAAAGTTTACAAAGCAAATCCACTTTCCATACAGCAGTTCACATATACTTTGTCTCATGACATTGATTACAATTTACCCTAATACAACAGCTCCCCTCCCACTTTCTCCCCATAGTTACCTCTTCCCTGTGTCCTTACCTCCCCTGCACTCCTGTCCCCAAGCTATCTCCTTGTGTATACACAGCCTTTCTGTATGCCTATCTTTTGTTTGGCTGGAAATCACAGGAGTGGGTTCTATTCCAGACCCAAAAGGCAGCTAGGGGCCATAGTCTCAGTGGTTTTATCATGCTCTAGCAGACCAGCAAAACTGGTCCTTTTATTTATTTATTTTTTTCCCCTCATGATTTTGAGTTTTCTTCCACATTGTTCTCCCACTCTTTTGAGGATCTCCTACAAAGATCACCCTCTGTGTGGTTGACAGTGGCAGCCAGGTACCATCTAGTTCTTCTGGCCTCATAGTCATATAGGCTGAGGATCTCATGGTATACCAGTCACTTGGAATAATTATTTCTATGTGTCTTTGGTTTTCTTCATTCTTGTCTGCTCTGGACTAGGACAGAACCATTATTGCATCTAGATGGCTGCTTGCAAGCTTTTAAGATCCCAGTCACTACTCACCAAAGTAGGATGCAGAACAATGTTTGGAGAAGTATGCTATGCCAATTGAGCTTGATGTCCCCTGCGACTATGGTCCCAAGCCCACAGGTTCAACTACTCACTCTTTCTGTGTAATTGGCTGTGGCCAAGAAGTGACTACAACCTTGTCCCTCATCACCTCTACCATTTACTTGGGAATTCTTACAGAACATACAAATAGACATTTAGAAATATTATCTGCCAACCCTATACATGATCTTGTGCAAACTACCCCCTGCACAGGCATACCTAATAGTTCAGACTGTCCACCCATCTATCCACCTAAAGATCAATGCTTGCCTTTACTGACAACGCAGTACCATATATTCAAAAGGGTTCATCTTTGTTGTCTGTACCTCCCATGCACCTCTCTATGTCTTCCTCTTCCTCAAGGCCACTGTGTTGATCACTCATATTTGATACACTGCCCTTCTCTTCACAGAAATCAATACTTGTCTCTACCTATCTAACCTATCTCTACCTATCCTCCCCTTCCACCTCTTGTAACCAAGAAAGAAATTTTCCTTCCATATATAAACCTTTCCTAGACTTTTTACAATAACAGACTAATACAATATTTGTCCTTCTGTGATTGACTTATTTCACTCAGCATAATGTCCTCCAAGTTCATCCACGTTATGCAGTGTTTTGCAGATTCTATGTTATTCTTTAGGGTTGCATAGTATTACATTGTGTGTGCATACCATAGTTTGGTTATCCATTCTTCTGTTGATGGGCACCTAGGTTGTTTCCCTCTTTTGGCTATTGTAAATAGTGCTGCAATGAACATGGGTGTGCATATATCTGTTCTTGTCCTGGCTCTCACTTCCTTAGGATACATACCTAGAAATAGAAGGTCTAGGTCAAATGGTATTTCTAATTCCAACTTCATAAGGAATTGCCATACTGCTTTCCACAGTGGTTATCTCATTTTACAGTCCCACCAGCAGTGTACAAGAGTCCCAATCTCTCTGTATCCTTGTTGTCATTTGTTATTTTCTGTCTTGTTGAACTTTGTTACTAGTGCTGTAGTAAGATGGTATCTTGTTGTTTTGATTTGCATCTCTCTAATGGCTAATGATCGTGAACATTTCTTCATGTGTTTGTTGGCCATCTGAAAATCCTCTCTGGTGAAGTGTCTATTCTTGGCTTCTGCCCATTTTCAATTAGTTGTCTTTTTGTTGTGAAGGTGTTGAAGTTTTCTATAAATTCGAGAGATAAGTCCCTTGTCAGATACGTCATTGTCAAATATTTTTTCCCAATCTGTAGGTTCTCATTTGACTCTTTTGGAGAAGTCTTTGGAAGCACAAACAATA